>NC_133653.1:70212539-70495184 GCF_009905375.1 Apium graveolens
AGGAGAGAGTTGGAGGTGGAGAGGGGTGGTCGGTATGCCCGATCTTATGAGGCTAGAGCTACCATACCCCGATCCTTGAAAAGGGAGCTGAATGTGATAGAGCTCACGGCCCGTGCGAGACTCCGATCACTCCGGGGGGACAGGCACGGCAGGATCTCTAGGAGCCAGGCTGACTACATCTTCCGTCGTGCGATGGAAAGGGTGTGGGAGCTGACCCGCTCTGGTGTGTGATTCAGGACCAGTGATGGGGTAGTCTAGTCATCTAGTTAGTCGAGGCCATAGTAAGAGCCAATTTTCCGGGATAGTTGACTTATATATAGCATCCCTTTCTCTGACTAGACAGATAGACTCTTGTGTATCACTTTTGGGCAGATGGCTGTAGAACTGTTGTACTTTTGACCAGATCAAACTATGTATTTCTCACATTATGTATATATTTGTTTCCTTTCAGTTCAGTTCCTTAGTGACGAGATCACTGCTTTTATCATTATTATTACTGCACTTCTTATTCGAACTGTCATAATATAATAGAATTGCGAGATACATTCTCCCCATTAAAGAACTGTGCAAGGCACAATTTTATGTATGATTGTGACCTAACGTTGAATTTCCCAAAAAATTATCAGTATCATGTCACCAAGAAAGATTGGAACTAGGGCGAACCCTGGATATGAGGACCAGGGAAGCCATAACCAGGACGGTAGGAACCAAGAACACAGTGAAGAGGAAGACGAGGATTATGTTGAACAGGATGACTCCCTGTATGAAGAGGAGGAGAAAACATATGATGTTGAAGGATTTGAGATAGAGGCTGAAGGAGGAGAGACTGAGGTTGAGCAACCAGTACCAAACCCGGGCATCGATCCCATGGGACAGTTCATGCAACTACTAAGGCAGAACTTGGAATGTCAACCCAACCCACCCCCTCAAGGAAATAACAATGTTGTGGCAAACTCTTTCAGGGCTTTCAAGTCCCTTAAGCCCCCTGAGTTCCACGAATCAGCCGAACCAGTTGAGGCAAGGGCATGGCTAAAGGAAATGGAGAAATCCTTTGAGATTTTGAGTACGGATGAGGCACAGAAGACTGTATTTGCTACCTACCTTCTGAAAGGAGAGGCCAACTACTGGTGGGAGGCCAAGAAAAATATGGAGACCGATGTTATTATAACCTGGGAGAGATTCAGTCAGTTGTTTTTGGGGAAGTATTTCCCGAGGTTTATGGAGAACCAGATGGAGCTCAAGTTCTTGGAGCTAAAGCAGAATAATTTATCTGTGGCAGAGTACGAAGCAAAATTTACTCAGTTATCAAGATTTGTGCCGGAGTTTGTGAGCACCGAGGAAAAGAAAGCTAGGAGGTTTCAGCAGGGACTGAAACCGTGGATTCAAAATAGGGTGGAAATCCTTGAGCTTACTGATTATGACACTATGGTGCAAAAGGCAACAATTGTAGAAGCCGGAAGTGAACAGATATAGAAGGAAAGAGAGAAGAAGGGAATAAAGAGGAAAAGTATGAGCATGGGTGGAGGTTCTGCAAGAGGGAGCTTCCCAACTAGAGTTAATAGAGGAGCAGTGTCCCTACCGGGAAAGAACACTGGGTTTAAGCGGCCAATGAGTGTGAATGTGAGCCAGAGCGGCCAGAAGTCAAGAATGTCCTATTCCAACCAGTCTCGACCCCCATTGCCAGCCTGTAACACTTGTGGAAGAATGCATACTGGGGAGTGTAAAGGAAAGCCAGTAACCTGCTTTAAGTGCGGTCGAGAGGGTCACTATTCAACTAAGTGCCCTTCATCAACCCCTGCTGTCATTCCAACTACCACTTGTCATCAGTGCGGACGCCCAAGTCATTGGAAGAGGGAATGGCCAATGAACAAACCTGCAGCTTCAGAAGCAAGCAGAGCTGCTTCTAATAAGCCACCTACTGCGAGGACTTTCAACATGACAGTCCAAGATGCTATGAAAGACTCAGATGTGATAGCATGTACCCTTTCTCTAAATTCAATCAATGCAAATGTTTTATTTGATTCTGGAGCAACTAAATCTTTTATATCAAAGGACTTTGCGCATAAATTAAGACTTAAGGATGAACCCTTGATAGAACCCTTACAAGTGGAAATAGCCAACCATGAAATTATTCTTGTTAACCAGATTCACCCCGCCTGTGAGTTAGGCATAGGGGAACAATCTTTTAGTGTTGATCTGATTCCTTTTAAATTAGGGGAGTTTGATGTAATTTTGGGAATGGACTGGCTATCTAGCAATGATGCTCAGATAGACTGTAAGGGGAAGAAAGTTAAGTTGAATATCCCAGGGAAGAAAGAAGTCATATTTAGAGGAAAGAGGCAGACGCAGAAATTTTTGACCATGGCCCAGGCCCATAAGATGCTACAAAAAGGAAACGAGGCTTACCTAGCCTATGTGGTAGACACGTAGAAGGAAGTGCCCAACTTACAAGATATTCCGGTAGTCAATGAATTTGAAGATGTATTCCCACAAGACCTTCCGGGATTACCACCCGATAGAGTGATTGAATTTGCTATTGAGTTGGCCCCAGGGACGGCGCCAGTTTCAAAAGCACCTTACCGGTTAGCCCCATTAGAAATGAAGGAATTAGCTACCCAATTGCAGGAACTTTTAGATAAGGCTATGATAAGACCCAGTGTGTCTCCGTGGGGAGAACCAGTGTTATTTGTTAAGAAGAAAGATGTTAGCATGAGGCTGTGCATCGACTACCGAGAGTTGAACAAGCTAACCATAAAGAACAGGTACCTGTTACCTAGAATAGATGATCTGTTCGACCAGCTAAATGATGCTATTTATTTTTCCAAGATTGACCTGAGAACTGGATATCACCAACTAAAGATTAAACCCGAAGATATTCCCAAGACCGCGTTCCGTACAGGTATGGGCACTATGAATTCTTGGTAATGTCCTTTGGATTAACCAACGCCCCAGCGGCTTTCATGGATTTAATGAACAGAGTATTCAAGAAGTACTTGGACAAGTGTGTGATAGTTTTTATCGATGATATTTTAATCTACTCAAGGACTGAGGAAGAACATGAAGAGCATTTGAGGATAGCTCTAGGAATACTCAGAGAGGATCAGTTATTTGACAAATTCTCGAAGTGTGAATTCTGGCGGAATGAAGTACAGTTTTTAGGACATATGATCAATAAAGAAGGAGTATTGGTCGACCCCTCCAAGATAGAGGCGGTCTCAAATTGGGAAAGGCCAACCACACCCACAGAGATAAGAAGTTTCATAGGATTGGTCGGCTACTATCGTAGAATTGTACAGGACTTTGCGAAGATTGCAGCCCCTTTGACACGACTTACTCGTAAGACAGAGAAGTTTGAATGGACGGAAAAATGCGAGAACAGTTTTCAAGAATTAAAGAAAAGGTTGGTAACGGCCCCGGTGTTGGCATTGCAAGACGGAAAAGGAGATTTTGTGATATATAGTGACGCATCGCACAAAATATTAGGTTGTGTGCTTATGCAGCACGGTAAGGTGATTGCGTATGCGTCGAGACAACTGAAGGAATACGAGATTAAATATCCTACTCATGACCTTGAGCTCGCGGCAATAGTTTTTGCCTTAAAAATTTGGAGGCACTACTTGTATGGGGAGAAGTGCGAGATTTTCACAGACCATAAGAGCCTCAAGTACATATTTACGCAGAAAGAGCTCAACATGCGCCAGAGGAGATGGTTAGAACTAATCAAGGACTATGATTGTGAGATTCTCTATCATCCAGGGAAAGCCAATGTGGTGGCTGACGCCCTTAGCAGGAAGGAAAGACTCAAAATGATAATGACTTCAGAGGAATTAATAAGGGATTTCGAGAGAATGGAAATAGAAGTAAAGGTAATCGGAGCCGGAACTGAAAAGCTGTTTAAGATCTCGATGCAGCCAGAGTTATTGGAGAAGATTAAATTGTGCCAAGAGAAAGTAATGAATGAAGGCAGAGAGTCAATGACTGGAGAAGAGATCCATACCGAGAGAGATGATAAAGGGATAATGAGGTACTCCTACCAGATTTGGGTTCCGAACGTTCAAGAGCTTAAAGACGAGATTTTGGATGGAAGTCATAGTTCAAGGTATTCCATTCACCCGGGAAGCACCAAGATATATAGGGATTTGAAGGAGTATTACTGGTGGCCCAACATGAAGAGGGACGTAGCAGAATGGGTAAGCAAATATTTGACTTGCCAAAGAGTAAATACAGAGCACCAGAGACCCAGTGGACTTATACGACCCCTGGAGATTCCCGAATGGAAATGGGAACAGATAGCCATGGATTTTGTTGCCGGCTTACCAAGGACGAAAGCCAACCATGATGCCATATGGGTGATTATAGACCGACTGACAAAGTCAGCTCATTTCATTCCTATCAATGAGAGATACACAGTCGATAGACTGGTGGACATTTACCTTAAGGAAATAGTGACGCGACATGGAGTCCCAGCGTCCATTGTCTCAGACCGAGACCCCAGGTTCAACTCCAGATTTTGGAGGAGCTTTCAAGAATGTGCGGGGACCAAATTAAATATGAGTACCGCTTACCATCCCCAAACGGATGGGCAGAGTGAAAGGACCATCCAGACACTAGAGGATATGTTGAGAGTCTGTGCAATAGACTTTAAAGGAAGTTGGGATGATCACTTACCGTTGATCGAGTTTTCTTACAACAATAGCTTTCATGCCAGCATCGGAATGCCGCCTTATGAGGCCCTGTATGGAAGAAGGTGTCGATCTCCCTTATACTGGGATGAAGTAGGAAAGCGGAAGATGCTCGGACCCGAAGTGGTCCAAAGGACCAAAAACATAGTGGATCTCATCAGAGGACGGCTGGTAGCAGCCCAAGACAGACAGAAGAAATATGCAGACCTAGCCCGAAAGGACAAGGATTATGAAGTAGGGGACTTAGTAATGCTAAAAGTATCCCCTTGGAAGGGATTAATGAGGTTCGGAAAGAAAGGGAAACTAAGCCCAAGATACATTGGACCTTTTGAGATACTAAGACGGATTGGGAAGTTGGCTTACAAGCTAGCCTTACCCCCGAACCTACAACAAGTTCATAATGTGTTCCATGTGTCAATGCTAAGGAAGTATCATCAGGATGCCAGACATATAGTGGAGTACGAGCATGTGGATATGCAACCAGATCTGACTTACGTGGAGAAACCAGTAAAGATTATGGATAAAAAGGAGCAGGTGCTTCGGAACAAAGTGATCAAGCTAGTCAGAGTGCTATGGCAGAATTATAATGTGGAAGAATCAACTTTGGAACTAGAGAGCGCAATGCTAGAAAAGTACCCCCATTTGTTTTCTATCTGATTTCGGGACGTAATCCTTTTAAGGAGGGGAGACTGTAATAACCCCAAATTTTTTAACTTTTTGTAACCTTTATGAATAGTGTTTTTGCTGATTATGCTGAATAAGAAAACTTTTCCTACCACACTTGTAGAGGTTCTTTTATTGTTATTCTGAGATCTTATTAGTACTCTATATGGTATATAAGTGTATGTAAAGATCGTCAGAATCCAAATTCGAACACTTTGATTTTTCCCGAAAATCCACCAGATACCGAAAGAATTGAGTATAAGGTAACAGGATAAAAAAGGATATAAATTCAAGGATTGTAAGAGAGGATCATAAAAGGAATATAATGTATTGAGAAAGGTAAGGGAACCCAAGTAATAAGATCCCGGGTATGATCCCTAAAACGATAAACGAGAACGAAAGTTAAGCGAACCGTATAACAGATCATCGGTCATTAGCCAAGTAATTAGGAGTTAATCAAAGAGGTTAATGATGATGATGTCATCACACCAACAAGAAGAGGACAAGTGTGGGAAGATGACATAGGAGGATGACATAAGCATGACCAAAGAGAAGGAAGTGTTGGTTGATTATAAACCACACAAAATTTACCATGGTTAAAAGGTAATTATGCAAAACAAAAGGCAAAACAACCAAGCAAAACAATTCATAACACAAAAACACAAAGTTGACCTTCATTTCCAACAAGAAGCTCTCGGCCTTTGTCCATTTCAAAGGAAGAAAAAACTCAAATCCAAGTTCCAAGCTTTGTTAATTAGTGAGGTAATTATCTAAGGTTCCTTGTACATAGATATAGATATCCTATAAGTCTAAGCTTCAAATTGCTTCACAATCTCTTCCTAAAATTCATGGAAGAAGAGAGTGAATAGTATTTTTCAAGAACTTTAAAATTTGATCTTGTGTTTTTCTTTAGCAAAAGCTTTAGTAAGGATTTTCCAAGGTTGTTATAAGCTCATTAGTTACTCCTACTCACAAGGAAGGTATAATCTCTTAACCTAGCATTGTTATTGAATATTAAGAGCTTATTATGAGTAGTATAGTTCATGAGAGGCATGATTATTGAATATTTAGAGATTGGTTAGTTTTTTTGATGTTTTTGGAGTTGTAAATCTTGATGATTAGTTAATAAACTTAAGTAAACTCTTAGTTCATGATTGAGAAGTAGTATAAATTGGAAATATTGAGTTGTTGAGGCTGTTGTTGTAAAGAATGGATGAAGTTTGGTTGTAGTGGTGATTGTGGGTTGAATTGTGAATTGATTGGAATGGTTTAAATTTGGTAATAGCGTAAACATAGCCGTCGTAATGCCCGATTTACTTTAGACTGTTTTTGTTCTTAACAGCAGGACCCGTGAACTCACTGTTAGGTTTTTACCATTGCCCTGATTAGATAGTTCATGTTACGAGCTTCGTTTTGATATGTGGTTCGCTTGAATCCGATGTACGGTTTAGGAGAAACGATCGTTTTAAGTAACGGCGTTTCGCGACCTAACCATTACCCCTCGCCTTACTTTGAAACATTGGTTAAGGACCTTAAATGACTAATTGGGATATGAAACAATTATGTAAATTGGATTAGGCAGTTGGTAGGGTACTCGCAAAAGAATCGTCTTAAAATTTGTAATGGTTAATTTATTAAAAATGGTGGAGCCGAGGGTACTCGAGCGACTTAAGTGAATCGTTAAGCGCAAAAGCGAACGTTAGGGTCTAATTGGTTAAAGTATAGATTCATAAGCGACTTTGGTTTAATTCCAACTTATATGTGGTTTATATGTTACCAGACTCATCCCTGGACTTTTACCACCCCCAGTCGCTCAGGCAAGTTTTCTACCCGTTATATTGTTGTTGTGATGTATACATGTATATGCATTATCTTGTGATAGATGCATGATGGTTAATTAGCAAATCTTACGATATATTGAAGCATGCTGATATGGTTTATATGCATGTCTGTTTCGTAATCTTGATATTTATCTGTTGATTTCAATGCTTATAATTGCATAATACCTATGCTAGAGATAAGCAGTAGTTGTGTATACCCTTAGTATAGGGGACCCAAAGGTGAACAGTTTTCTAAACCGGGAGTCGATGTTCCCGATAATATATATATATATATATTTATATATATATATATATGAATAGTTTTCAAAACCATTAATCAAATAAGGTTTATTCGATAACTTTATTTTATTTAATGAATATTATTTTGAATATTCATTCGAGGACTTATGACTCCGCTTATTTTATTTAATGAATAATACTTTGAATATTAATTCGAGGCCTTATGACTCTGTTTATTCTATTTAATAAATATTATTTTGAATATTCATTCGAGGACTTATGACTCCGATTATTTACTAAATAATATTTTTTATTTTATTAAAGAATAATGTTTCAATAATCAAACTTATTTTCGATTATTCAAATAAAGATAGATCTTTCGTATAAGTATATCTTTGGTTATTTAATATTCATTTCAAGTATGAGTTTAAAACTTCTACTTCTATTATTTTTATAAAGATTATTCTTTATGGGAATATTATTTAAATAATAATACTCAGATATTTTCTAATATATAGGGACTGATTTATTTTAATAAATCAGCAGTACTCCAAACATTCGTAAAAAATGTTTTCGAGTCTTCAAAATGATTTTAAAAGTTAGGACGGATCCCAAAACTCATTTTTATATTTAAGATCTTCCTTTCGAAGGGGTTTAAATACTCGAGCAAAACCTGAGGGATCCGGCTCTGTGGTGTAGTTTATATTCGCAACAAGGTTGTTGTTTTGATAAATGAATTGATTACTTACCCAACGTTCGGGAAGTAAGTCCATCTATTGAGTCAGCATAAGCAACATGGGCTCAGTGGGCGTCCATGAAAGTGTAAGTGGCTCAGTGGGAGTCCATCAAATGCATAAGTGGCTGAGTGCCAGTCCAGCATAAGGTCCTATTGCGGCCAGGGTGATGACCAGTGGGGAATTCGTCCATCTACTAGTAGAAAAGGTTACTTATTGGTATCTTTGCCTGATCAGCAAGATATCGGGTTTATGCCAAAATTCATTTCTTTCCAAAATTCAATGGATATTACAAACTCTGTTCATACTTTACATGACAGAGGTTTCCAGGAAATGTATAAAAGATATATATATGGATATATATATCGGGACTTAATGAAGTACCTCGTAACTTCATTTTATTCAATAATATTTCAAAGATTGAATCTATTCAAGTCTTAACTTGTGGTCTCACCTATGGGATGAACTTTTGAAACTTATTATACTTTGAACAGTGGTAGTTCAAGTAGTTTTCTAAAATGGTGTAAGTATAGTGAAGTAATTGGTAACTTCATCTTCCTTTAAGCTTATATCCAGTAAGTAATTACCTTACACTTGATAAAGGATTCTAGTAAGTTATCCATTTAGATGCTTGCATTATTGTTTACACTATATATTATCTTGCGAGCTGTAATGCTCACTCTTGCTTCATTTCTTCATCACACAACAACAGTTAGGAAAGATGGCCAGACTCAAGCAGACCCAACGCAAGCACGTGGGAAGCGTCCCGCGTCTTCCCGTTGATGTCATAGCTGCTATAGCTGCAGAGGTAGATCTATTTATAGATCAGGCATTCTACTTTTGGGAATCAATTATGTATAATTATAACTTGTGGCAGATAATGACAATTAACTGTAAACTTATCAAGTAATCATTTTGGGTTGTAATAACTTTTAAATTGTGGATTCAAGGACTTGTACTTATTTCAATTTCATCTCTAAGACTATAACGTGTTGTGGTGTGTGTTAGTGTGGGGTGACAACATGAGGTTATTTATTATTAATTAAGTTAAGTGATATTATGGAAAGAAAGACCGTGACGACTCGGATCCCCGACCCGGATCTGGGGGTGTTACAAAGACCAACTAAAAATGTCAAGAAATGAAACTCTCAAGGAAATGCAAGACATGCTGGATCTATCTAATGAAGATGAATCTGAGTTCTACAGAAAACTCCAACTTCAGATAGAAGAGAATAATGTAAAGCTGGGAAAGAGGACTAGACATTGAAGGAAAAAGGATTAATTTGCTCAGAGTAGAGGATCACCTTGAACAAGACTTGTGAGACTTTTGAACTTTCTTTTATCAACCTTCAATAAAATTGCAGCACTTATCATTTTATCTGCTATTGAATGATCCTTTTGTATAAAGTGTTTTGTTATCATCAATTCCTCCTAAATTTATGCCTACAATTCTAGTATACATAAATTGGAGGAGGTTGTTAGGAATATGTTGTAGGCTTGATTATATTCTACCAAAATACCTTAGTACATTTAATTAAGTGAATTTCCAACTATCAACGGATAACCATACTTCTTCATCCGTTGATAGAGTAGCTTATGTCTAAATAAGTTTTTGTAGCACAACCCTGTATATTGTAATGTCTTAGAGAATTAGAAGTTGTAGGATATTTTAAGTCATGTTGATTTCTAGAATGATATGTAAAATAGGTTGGCCAATTGTAAATATTAGATGCCTTGTAATTTTGCATAAATGAAATTGAGTCAACTATTATGGAAATACTTTCAACAAATTTTTCTGCAAGGCTTCGACGGGTGACCCAAGTCTCAATCAACGGATGATCCAACAGAGTCTCAATGGATGATCCAACAGAGTCTTGACGGATAACAGATTCAAATAGGAGTTGATAGTGACTTGACAGTCACATGGGTTGATTGTATATAAAAGGAACGTAGCAGCCTGTAATTAGGATTATGAAGATCAAGAAGCATTTCCATTTTCATGCAAAACAGGGATGTTCAAAGATGCCATATCTATCTGGATTGCATTGGACAGAGAAATGAAGAAACATGTGATTAGATCTAGATAATAGACTTATATTTTATCTTACTACACATGTAACTTGGTGATATATAAACCAAGAGTAGCAAATAGTTAATTATCAATTTACACAGTAAGAACAAGCAAGAACTAGAGAGCATTTGTAAGCTGTATCTTTTAGAACTCTCAAGTAAAGTTTGTAAAAACTCTTGTAAGCAGCTGTGTGCTTTTGCATCACAGAGATCTTCTACATATATAAATATCTTTGGTGAAAATAACAATCCACCAGAAAGTTTTGAACATCCTTGTTTATTTACATTGTTCTTGAATACTTGAATATTTCTTATCCACAATTAGTCTATTCAAACATTGTTATATTTATATTTGTAAGGAGTTTTAAAATTAAAAAGAAACCAGAATTCCATCCAACCCCCCTTCTATAATTCTGTAGTTAAATTGTCTGGAAATAACAGTGTTTTATGAATTTTTAGCCTTTTTAAAACTTGTTTGGATATCGTGTATGAACAAAGCAGTTTAATTGTAGAGATAATGTGTTAGCAGAATTTATACAACAAGCACAACAAACACAATATTTTGAAACTCACTTAATTTTTATTAATTAAGTTTGTCTTGATACAAATTCTGTGTTTTTAAAAATATAAGAACTCAGCTTCTTCCTTGAGATAATACAAGAAAAATGTGAATCTGTTTGTTACTTATAAATTAAGGACCAGTGCATGCTTTATACACTAGCAACACGGGTTTATAAAACTTACACTAAAATGTACTAAACCCTTTTCTAAAGCAACCTTTTTCTATTTTCATTTTTGGATTAAAAAATATGTGCATAAACTTGTAGGTCTGTGACCATCCTTTGTCTAGTTAATCTTGGCCCTTGATATTGTACTCTCTTCAGCTACTTTGTAGACTTTTCAATCTAGTTGATAAACGTTTGTTATCTGATAATCTTGAATCTTCATTTGTTTGCATTCTTTATTTGAGAGACATGTCGAGATCTCCAATTTGTTCTATAGAGAAGTGACATCTCGATAAGTATAATGACTTATCGAGATCTATGAGTTCTCTATAGGTATTTTTGACTTATCGATGTCTCTCGATCTTTGAAAGTTAAATGACTTGTCGATATGCTTGAGATCTCTACATGTAGAATTTGACTTGTCGATATCTCAGAGATCTCTATATATATTTTGACTTGTCGATATCTCTGAGTTCTCTACATACAGAAATGACTTGTCAATATCTCCAATCTTCACATCTTCATTTGACTTGTCGATATCTTAGAGACTTCTCTATAAGCCATTTTGGACTTCTCGATAAGTCATTTTGGAGTTCTCGAATGACTTCTCTATATTACTTGATCTGTGACTTGTCGATATCTTGACTTAGAACTTTTTTCATAAAATAGGTTATTCAACTCCAAGCTTCTTCACTTTTGTCTGAGGCATGATCATGACTTGATCTTCTTCCAGAGTTTATTCCTTAGCTTGAATCTGTTTACAGAAAAATACTCCAGTCTAATCTTCTAACCATTTTACAGACTCAAGTAATACAATACAAAATACAAAATTTATTATCTAATAACTAAATCTTAGTATTGTCAATATAACTTAGTCTTGTTATTATACAGACATGTCTTGCACAACAATCTCCCCCAATTTGTGAGAAGATTTCTTATCACAAATTCATGCTTGATAACAAGACCAACCCCAAGTGAAAAGAAAATTACATAAAAATGACAGATTAATAAATACAACTTTTATACATTGAGTGATTACAAAAGTTCAATAATTACAGCCATCACATGAATTTCTCATAGCCTGATTATTTTCTAATAAGGTCCTTAAGATCTACAAGCACTTGAAGTTCCTCTATAATTTCAGTCCCTCTTAGAGCTTCAACAAGCTTGGGCCAATCATCCAATGAGTAACCATTAAGGTAACCAACTCTGAATCTTGAGAATTTGCCAACTGATATGTTAAGAAAGTGTTTATCCTTTGATATTCCACTCAACCCGCTTGCCTTGAGTTCATTAGACCTCTGCTCAAACATTTATATTTCCCTTGCATATTTTTTGTCCCTTTCCACTTTTGCATCCTTCAACCTTGCATGTCTTTAATCCCTTTCTTTCAACCTTTCAGACATCACAGCCTTCCTATTAGTCCCTTAACAATGTAACAAGAATTACAGAAGGGGGGTTGAATGGAATTCTTGAAACTTTTTCTTGAATAAAAATGTTCTAACTCAAATATATATATATATATATATAAGTGTGAATTGATTAGTAGAATGCGGAATAGTTACTTGAAATGAATCAAAACACAAGTAATTAAAAATAAGAGTCTTTAAAAACTTTCTGGTGGATTTGAATGATTCCACCAGAGATATATAATATATATCGAGAGAACTCTGTGTGCAAAAAGCTCACAGCTTCTTACAAAATGATAACAACTAAGAATGATAGAAATGCTAAGAATGCAGCTTACAAATGTTTCTCCCTTGGTTTCTTAGTTACTTAGTTACTATTCTATTTGCTTCTTCTTGGTTTATATATCACCAAGATTACAAAGTAATAAGACAGGATAATAAAACAAAAACTATCAAGTCTAATACAATGCTACTTCATTACTCTATTCCATCATCTTTGAATATCTTCATAATAGCATGGAAATGGTAATGCTTCTTTGTTCTCGAAAACCTAGTTGAATAGGCTACCATATTCCATTTGCATACACTCGACACATGTGAATGTGTTGTCACTGTCAACAGATATTTGAATTCTTTATCCTTCGGGTTCATGATCATCCGTCGAGTTAATGATCATCCGTCGGGTTGTTGATCATCCGTCGAATTCATTGTTGATTATCCGTCGGGTAGCAATCTGGCACTTGACTTCATTTCATTTATGCAGAATTACAAGACATCATCTATGTACAATTAATCAACCTATTCTGCATATCTAGTTAAAGTCAACATGATTTAGGTACCACTACAGATTCTAAATAATGTGTATGCAGAAATATGCTATAAACTTATTATTACATAAGCTTCTCACTCGATGGATAATAAATCATCATCCGTCGGGACTATATTGAGTCATCCGTCGGGACTATAATCCTTATCTATCGAGTGCTACAAGATTCACTAAGTAAAATCTACCAAGGTGTTTTGCTAATGAAATCATCAAGTTCACAACATATACACAACAATCTCCCCCAATTTATGTCTACTGGAATTGTAGCCATAAATTAAGAGAAACTTGATGATAACAAAACAACCTAAAAATACAACTTTAAAGGAAAGTAGATAATATTGTAAAGTGATTCAAATAACAAAATATACAAAGTTTTTCTCACAGTCATTTTCAAGCTGCTCCTCTAGCCTGAGCGGATTTATCTAGTTCCTTGAAGGTCTGGATCTCTTTCCAAACTTTCTGTTGTTTTCTTCAATCTGATTTTGGAGCTGCCTGTGGAATTCCAGTTCATCGAATTTTCTGAGAGATTTAGTTTTTCTTGCATCTCCAAGAGAGTCTCATTGCTAGAGATGCTTAATTGGTCTTCTAATCTGAAAAATCTTCTCACTCCTTTATCATCCATGAACTCCATCAGCCAGTAGGGCCTTAGATGCACTCTTCTCCCTATGTAAGGGATAATTAGAGTCTTTGGGAGTGCATCTTTAGCTCTAACACTCCTTAGTTCTTCAATCTTCTTCAGAACCAATCTTCTTGCAGTAACATTGAACCCAAAGTTCTTCTTGAAAGATGAATAAACCTTAATCAGTACAACTTGGCTTTCTTGAAGGATCCTGTGAAGTGGCCACTGAATCTCCTTTCCTCCCTTGTACTTGAACACTAACCTTTCAGGTAGGTTTCTGTATGCATCAATTCCTCTCACTTCATCTAGTTCATCTAGATAGAGGTTTAGATAATAAAATTCCTTGATGTCACACAAGTACATATAATCTCCTTTGTTGACTTTAGATTGAGCTTTAACTAGAGATTTGGATTTGAGAGGTGACAACTTCACTTTCTTGACTGCTCTTAACTTTGTTCTCTTTGGCTTGTTAAGGATTGGCAGATTGAAGTCAGGAATTGGTATGTTCTCCCATTCTATTGGCTCATCCTTAGGCACAATAGGTCCACCATGAATGTTTCTGTAAGGATCCACCACCTTGATATCTTCAAATACCACAATGGGTTTTGATGCTTGAGTTGTAGTTAGAGTGGATTCCTTGGGAAACTGATTCTCCAATTCCTTATCAACAATGTCCAGTTTCCTTTTGGTTCTTTTAGCCAATTCCTTGATTCTTGGAGACTTCTTCTGTTGTTCAACTTGCTTCTTTGGATCTTGAGATTCAATGATTTCAGATGGCAGAGCAGGAATTTGTTGTGATGAATTTACAACATGTAGCTTGGCCAAGATAGCAATTTGCTCTTTCTTTTGTTTAGCCTTTTTAGCATCTAGAGCAGCTTGCTTCTTTTCCTGCTTCAATCTGGCCTTTTCTTCTCTCTTTGCTTCAGCAAATTGAGGGTGTCCAGCCACCACACAAATTTCTTTCCCATTCCTGAAAACTTTAGCAATTCTCTTTTTCAAAGCTGAATCAGCTGGATCTCTGTAGAAAGCAATTGACCTTAATATAAGCTTCTTTTTATCAGGCTTAGGTGTCTCATACACAGTATCCAAAGGATTCTTCAATGATGATTTTGAATAGTTCACCCTTTGTTTCAGAATTATTTTAGCCTTTGGAGATTTGATGCAGGATGACTGTCCTATTTCTAGATGGTTCATGCTCATCTCATTCACAGAAATTTGCTTGACTTGAGAGTGATGGATGGCTGACTTTACTGGCTCCTTGACTAGTCCAAACTTCTTTTGTATATCCACATCAATCTTCTCCCAGTTGATTGGCTTCAACTACTTTATTTCAGTTGCTCTAATGTTGGCTGCTGCTGTATTTATCACATCTATATTGTCTGTAACTGGTGGCTTTGAGATAGTAATTGAAGGCACAATTAATTTGCTGATTTGAATTTAAAGCTTCTCCCCCTCACTTGGTCCTTTCTCCCCCTTTTTGTTATCATCAAGTTGAGTAGAAGAGGGGGTTTGAGCAACCATCAGTTATGAAGTAAATCTGTCTGTTGGCCTTGATGAAGATGAATGGTTGTTAAAGATACTTCCATGGATGACATTCTTGTATCCAAGGCATCTATCTTGGTTGCAAGATCAGAATTTTTTCTTAATTGCCTCTTGATGTCAAGCATTGTAGCTTCTGGAAGCTTAGAATCCATCTTATCTGAAATGGCCTTCTTCATCTCCTCAATATCACCCTTGATGGTGTTTACATCCCTAGCATGTTGGAAGCCTTGAATTTGTTGAAGTTGCAGTGAGGCTAGATGTGCCTGAAGGAGCTTCTTGGTGCTGTCATTTGTAGTGGTGTGAAGAGCAGTATTTGTCTGATTGATTAGTTGGATCAGGGTTGTCTTGAAGTAGTGCTCATCACAGTGCTTTGAAAATGCCCATGATGACATACCTGATCTTGAACTGGAACCTACTTCTCCCCCTATGTTCATTACTTCATCTTCACTATCCCCACTTCCATCACCAAAGAAATCAGTTGAACCACCAGTCTCATAATCCACATCACCAGCTGTAGAGGGCAAAGCTGTGATGGCATACTTAGCTCTTATCATAGACTGTATGGTATGCACCAGATTGAACATCCTTTCTGCATTGTCATTGCCCTGTTCAGCTAGAAGTTGATAAGCTGGAATAGGGTGAGTAAATGCCTTAGCATCAAGGGAGGTGGAATCTATAACAGCTTTAGGTTGCTGAGATAGTCCCTTCATATCTGCATCCTGGACATTGATTGATTCACTAGCAATGAAATCCATCCTTATAGCTCCAGTACCTGCATTTCTCTCGTTTTCTCTCTTTTGTTGCATCAGGGTCTCACCCTGGCTCCCCACCCTCACACCCTCACCTTCACCATCTAATATGGGACTCCTCTCACTTTCTTTTGCCAATCCTGAAGAAATGGATTGCATAATTTCACTCATTTCCTCTCCTTTTTCTTGGGAGCAACCCAGACTCTCACTCATAACACTCTTCTCTCTCAATTCTAATAGTGACTGTACAACCACTAATTCTTCTGTACTTGAAATAAATGAAGTTTGAAGCTGTGCAGAGATACTCAATGGATGAGTGATATCCATCGGGTGAGTGGTTTTGCTATCCGACGGATAACTGCTGTTAAGCTTATCCGTCAGGATACAATCACTACTCGACGGATGAGCAATATCCATCGAGAGAGTAGAAATGAATGAACTAAGAATGGAAACTATTATGGACTCTGTGCTAATTGAAGATATTTTGGGCACAGATGATTCAACAGTTCCTGAAAGAATGGGCAAGTGAGCCAACAAATCATCTAAAAGATGATGCTCACTTGTACTAGATTTTGGCTTCCCCAACAAAGTTAAAGAAGGGGAATCAGGAATTGATGTGTTTATCATATCCATATCCAATGAGTTTGTGGGTGAGTTTGGTGTTTGAGGTGCTTCTATTACTAGAGATTTTGGCTGTGACTCCATATTTATCGGAGTCACATCAAATTGAATTTGTGAAGGTATAGTGACTGTGTCTTTAGCACCAGTTTGCATAGTGTGTGTACCCTGTGCATCCTCAAGGGTTTTAGATTTCTTCTTTCTGGCATAAGTTTGGGGTGAGCTTGTGTCCCTAACCCTCTTGGCCTGTGCTCTTGGTTGAGGGCTTTGTTCAATAACTACATCCTTTTGGGAGGATGCAGCTAGAAATGAGCTTTTATCCTTTTTAAGCACTGTAGTTTGTTGGGAAACTGCAATGTGGCTAGGCTGGGAACCACTCAACTCTCTATCCTTATCCTTAGGGTTTCTTTTATGTTCACCCCTTCCCTTGCCTGTCTTACCCACCTGCACACTCCCCTCTTTGGTTTTGGTGGATTTTGCAACTGGCATCTTTTGAGAGATACCAGAGGGGGCTTTCTTTGATTTGGGTTTTGAAATTTTTGCAGGTTTGGTAGCTTGGGTAGGCAACTGTTGGGTCATTGACACAGTTGCCATAGCTACACTGGAACTCAAAGAAATTAGTGAGGTTGGAATAGTAGTAGGGATAGATGAACTTACCTCACTTACCTGAGGTGCTTCCATTACAGGGAAATAGAACAGCGGCACTTCCTTGTGATGGTTGGCCCTGTTCAAATCTACAATGAGCCTTCTCTCTTGAACCCAACAGTCTAATTTATTGTGAGGGTTCTCAAGCACAATACCCTCAGAGAGATGGTTAGCTAACATCATAAAGAATCTAGCATGATACACATTCTTACCTCTCTTATTTAACTCTCCTAGTTTGAAACCCAATTCAAACAAAACAAAGTCACTGAAATTATAGAACTTATCTGTAACTAGCATATAGAGCATGTTAAGCATGGAGATATTGACCCAATCAAAATTACTGACTTTACCTGAAAATACCTTTGTCACTACATCACACATAAAACCCCATTCCTTCCTAAGACCCAATCTCCTAATGTCACTTAACTTAGAAGTACAATGAGCATAGTTCATGAAATTAAGCATATTGATTATATCAGTGTCAGTGTGTGGTGAGGTCACAGTGTTATCAGGAATCTTGAAACATGCTTTTATAACATCACTATTGATACAGAATTCTTTACCTTTAATGGTTAGAGTAATGGTCTTATCTGTTGAGTTGTATGTAGCAGTGGTCCACATTTCTTCAACAACTTCACAAAGATTGTGGGAGATTCCAGCATGGCATAGCTAAGCTTGCAATTCTTCACAAAGTCCATCATCTTGTGATAGTCACCAGATTGCTGAATACCCTTGTTTACTAGTGCAGTGAAATTGTTTTTCTCATAAATAAACCCAGTTTGAGACATAATCTTGACAACGGGCGCCATTGTTGGAGAATAAGAGCTTGAAGAGAGAGTTTGTAAGTGCTTTGAAAGAGAAAGAAATTGAAGCAGTTGATTTGAGAAAGATAAAAGAAAAGCAGTAGAAATGAAATAAGCTTTTATACTTTCTCAAAAATAACTGCTAAAAATAATAAAGTAAAATAAAGTAACCAATTAAAATTGCCTAAAATAGCCGTTTAAAAATAAACTGTAAAAATTCCACCCATTATCCGTCGTGTTATACTTACAAACTTTAAGTATACTCGATGGATAATGTTCAGGGAATTAACGGCTGAGATTAAGACAATTCGACGGATGAGGATAAACTATTATCCGTCGAGTCATAAAATATTCCAGAAAAATAATTGATTTTTATTAGCAAGTAGTATACCGACGGATGATCAAACTCGATGGATAAAGATCATTCGTCGAGATGTAAATTTTGACTTAGCCAAAATTTCATCCAAAATTGAAAAAATCAATTAAATTTCTGGCTGCATTACAACTTGCAAATTATCTCATAAAGATTTAGGAATAATTAAGCATACCTAACTCACTTACCAACCTTGAAAAGGTGGATTCATCCAGTGGCTTAGTAAAAATATCTGCAAGCTGCTTCTCACTTGGAACAAAATACAGTTCCACAGTACCATTCATTACATGTTCCCTTATAAAGTGGTACTTGATATCTATGTGCTTTGTCCTTGAATGTTGTACTGGATTTTCAGTGATGGCAATTGCACTTGTGTTATCACAGAAAATAGGAATCCTTTCAACTTGCAAACCATAGTCTAGCAATTGATTTTTCATCCATAAAATCTGTGCACAGCAACTGCCAGCACCAATATATTCAGCTTCAACTGTAGAAGTAGAAACTGAATTTTGCTTTTTACTGAACCAGGACACAAGCTTGTTTCCTTGAAATTGACAGGTTCCTGTTGTACTTTTTCTATCAATTCTACAACCTGCATAATCTGCATCTGAATAACCAGTTAGATCAAAACCAGAATCTCTAGGGTACCAAATGTCAAGTTTTGGTGTTCCCTTGAGATATCTAAAAATTCTCTTAATAGCTATTAGGTGAGATTCTCTAGGATCAGCCTGAAATCTAGCACATAAACATATAGCAAACATTATATCTGGCCTACTAGCTATTAAGTACAGAAGTGAGCCAACCATGCCCCTATAACTTAAAATATCCACAGACTTTTCAGTAGTGTTTAATTCAAGCTTAGTTGCAGTAGCCATGGGAGTTTTTGCAGATGTGCAATCCATTAGATCAAACTTCTTAAAAAGATCAAAAATATATTTAGTTTGACTAGTGAATATTCCATCACTAACTAGCTTAACTTATAAACCAAGAAAGTAAGTTAGTTCTCCCATCATACTCATTTCATACTTACTTTGCATCAATTTGGCAAACTTTTTGCAAAGTTTCTCATTTGTAGAGCCAAAAATAATATCATCTACATAAATTTGAACAAGTATACTAGAGCCATTAACATTTCTAAAGAATAAAGTTTTATTAACAGTACCACTTGTAAAATGATTTTCCAAAAGGAACTTTGATAAAGTGTCATACTAGGCTTTAGGTGCTTGCTTCAATCCATAAAGTGCTTTCAAAAGATAATAGACATGTTCTGGAAAATTTGGATCTTCAAAACCAGGAGGTTGACTGACATAGACTTCCTCCTCCAAATCTCCATTCAGAAAGGCACTTTTGACATCCATTTGCTAGACCTTGAAATTGGCATGGGCTGCATAGGCTAAGAAGATTCTGATGGCTTCAAGTCTTGCAACAGGAGAAAATGTTTCATCAAAATCTATTCATTCTTGTTGACAATAGCCCTTAGCAACCAATCTAGCTTTGTTCCTGACTACTATGCCATTTTCATCCATCTTGTTTCCGAATACCCATTTGGTGTCTATTGGATTCTTTCCTTTAGGCTTGGGCACCGGCTTCCATACATTATTCCTTTTAAATTGGTTTAGCTCCATCTGCATAGCTAAAATCCAATCAGGATCCAACAAAGCTTCTTCTACCTTCTTTGGTTCTTCCTTGGAAAGAAAGCTGTTGTATAGACATTCTTCTTGAGTTGTTCTCCTAGTTTGAACTCTAGAAGAAACATCACCAATTATGAGCTCAAAGGGGTGATCTTTTGTCCATTTTCTTTGTTGAGGTAGATTAGCTCTGGATGAAGAGGCCTCATTGTTGTCTTGATGTGTGATTGAGTTTTGATTATGAGAAACTCCCCCTGAGTTTGTGGATCTTTGATTTGAGGAAGGGGAACTTTCTATAGGTGATCTATCCTGACTTTCTGCTCCTTTTGATAACCCGGCGGATGGTGAATTTTGAGTACTGACGGATGAAGCTGGTTGTCTCCCAACGGATAACACAGATTGCCTCTCGACGGATGAAGCATTATGCAACTCGACAGATGTTGAGTTTTGTACTTCATTGGTAGTAGATTTTTTTGCATTATCCTTTGATACTGTTTCTTGATCACTTTCATCATCACTGTCATCACTAACCATCTCCACATTGTCAAATTTGAGGCTCTCATGGTAATCTCCATCTTGAAGTCCTTCAATCTTTTTATCATCAAACACAACATGTATTGATTCCACAGCAATGTTGGTTCTTAGATTGTAGACTCTATATGCTTTACCAACAGCATATCCAACAAAGATTCCTTCATCTGCTTTAGCATCAAACTTCCCATTTTGATCAGTTTGATTTCTCAGAATATAACATTTGCAGCCAAAGACATGAAGAAAATTTAGAGTTGGCTTCTTGTTCTTGAATAATTGATAGGGAGTCATGCATCTTGTTTGATTAACCAGGGAAATATTCTGAGTGTAGCATACAGTATTTACAGCTTCAGCCCAGAAATATGTTGGCAGTTTAGATTCTTCAAGCATTGTCCTTGCAGCTTCAATAAGTGATATGTTCTTCATTTCCACTACTCAATTCTGTTGTGGAGTTCTTACTGCTGAAAACTCATGCAGAATCCCATTTTCCTCACAAAATGCTCTCATGACAGAATTCTTGAACTCAGTTCCATTATCACTCCTGATTCTTCTAACCTTGAAATCAGGATGATTATTGACTTGCCTTATGTGATTGATGATGATTTCACTAGCCTCATCTTTAGACTTTAGGAAATATGTCCAAGAGAACTTTGAAAAATCATCTACAATTACTAGGCAAAATCTTTTCCTTGAGATGGACAACACATTGACTGGTCCAAACAAATCCATGTGTAGCAGTTGCAAAGGTTCTTCAATTGTTGAATCAAGTTTCTTCCTAAATGATGCTTTAATCTTCTTCCCTTTTTGACAGGCATCACATAGTCCATCCTTAGAAAACTCCACTAGAGGAATGCCTCTAACCAGTTCTTTCTTTACTAGCTCATTCATGGTCTTGAAGTTTAAATGGGATAGCTTCTTATGCCATAGCCAACTTTCATCCTGACTTGCTTTACTGAGAAGACAAGTAACAGATTCTGCATTAGATAAGTTGAAATCAGCAAGGTACACATTTCCTTTTCTCATACCAGTGAGAACCACTTTGTTGCTTCTTTTGTTAGTCACAACACAGGCTTCTGAGTTGAAGGTTACTGAGTTGCCTTTATCACAAAGCTGGCTGATACTCAACAAGTTGTGTTTGAGACCATCCACTAAGGCGACTTCCTCAATGATGACATTGTCCTTTGAAATCAAGCCATATCCCACAGTATAACCCTTGCTAGCATCTCCAAAAGTAATACTTGGGCCAGCTCTCTCCTTGAACTCTGTGAGCAGGGTAGAATCACCAGTCATGTGTCTTGAACAACCACTATCCAAGTGCCAAAGATTCTATCTATTTCCCTGCACACATCAAAATCAAATCAAGTTGATTTTGGTACCCAAGTTTCCTTGGGTCCTGCCTTGTTAGCTTTCTTTTTCTGCTTCTTAGGCTTTATCTCATTTGACTTGGGGATATCAGATTCATCCTTGGTCGTTTGAGTTGGGCCTTTGAAACCATTCATTGCAGCAGAATTATCATGCATATTATAATCAATAGGGAATGGCATGCTATTAGTGAACATGTTATTCCAGTAAGGCATGCTAAATGGCATTTGTGGCATACTAAATGCATCATAATAAGGATTAGGTGCAAATGGCACATTAGCAAACTGTGCATTCATATTCTGTGTAGACATAGCATTCATAGGCATGGGAGGCATGATATTCATGTTGGGATAGTGAGGTGGCATGGACATGGGAGTAGGCATGGCAGATTTGCAATTAACAGACAAATGATTTACACTACCACACTTGACACAGATTTTTCTAGGAGCATATTTATCAGGTGTGTAGTTATTGTGTTTGTTAATCCATACTTTACCATTTCTATTATTTTTCTTTTTAGCCTCTATTTTTACCTCAATCTTTTCAAGTCTGTCAATTAACTGTTTGACAGTCATGTGACCAACATTAGCCTTTTTCCCTTTCTTAACTTGACTCGATTCTCCTGGAACAAAGTTCTTGGAAATAGATCCATACTTGTCATTCAACTTAACAAGTTTGGCTTTACTGATAGGCTTGCTTACAGCCGACAGATGAGGATTTTCATCAGTCGACGGATAACCCTTTTTGTTATCCGACGGATGACCCTCATCATCCGTCGAGTCTACATCTGTTAGCACTCCATCTACCAAATTTGGTTCTAGTTTCTCCTTGTTCTTTTTCCAGGCTGCATCATAGAAGGACTCAATTCCTTGAACTTTGGTGATTTGAGCATGGACATCTCTAGATATTTTCCATGCCTTAATCACCTCCTGTTCACGCTCGAGGTGCTTCTTCAAAATTTCTTCTTTCTTCAAGGACTCAGTTAATTCCTCCTTGGCAATCTTACACTCAATTCTTAATTTTTCAAAATCAATGAACTGAGATTCTAGCACATTATTTCTCTCATTCAAAAACAAATTGTTTTATTTGATTTTAGCATTTACTTTAGGAAGAGACTTAAGTGTAACACGTAAATGATATAACTCTATAGACATGTTATTTATAGCATCATTAGACTCAGATTTAGATAAATGTGCAAGGTTTGTAGTAATTACCTGATTACTTGAAGAACTTGTTTCTGTTTCATCAGACTTGGCCATTAGGGCTAGATTGACATAGCTAACATCTTCATCTTCATCCAGACCATCTGCTGCCCAGTCATTTTCTTGTGTAATGAAAGCCCTTTCCTTTTGTTTGAGAAGCTCAAAATATTTTTGCTTATAATCCATATGATAAAACTTTTTCTTACTGGAATCTGACTTTCTACACTCACTAGCAAAGTGCCCTGCCAAGCCACATTTGAAACATTTGAATTTTGATTTATCCACCATGTTTCTATTTGGCTTGGCTGCTCCAAAGTTCTTTTTGAACTTGAGCTTGGAAAATCTTCTGGAAAGAAATGCTAAATGTTCATCAATGTCTTCCATGTCATCTTGGCTCAAAGAATCTTCATTTTCTACTGCAAGCCCCTTGCCCTTGCTTTCATAGATCCTTGAAGTTGACTCAACAACTTCCATCTTCATCTCCTTCTCTTTCTCTAACTCAGCAACTAGTGCAATGGACCCTCCTTTTTTCTTTCCTCTCTCCATCCTCTCATCTTGCTCTATTTCAAGCTCATAAGTTTCAGGATGCCATACAGTCTCTCCAAAGTAAACTCCTTATAATCTTGTGAGTTTCTCAATGAGACTGTCATTGGTTTCCATTCCTTTGGAAGAGATCTAAGGAATTTCAGATTGGAGTCTTTTGTCTGATAGACCCTTCCATGCAACTTTAGAGCATTTAGCAGTTTTTGAAACCTACTAAAAATGTCAGTGACAGACTCACTTTCTTCATTATGAAAATGCTCAAATTGTTGAATCAGTAGCTGCATCTAGTTTTCTCTAACTTGCTCGGTGCCATCACAGATAATCTGTAATGTATCTCAAACATCCTTGGCAGTTTTGCAGTTGATAATGTTGTCAAACATATCACCATCAACTCCATAAACAGGATATTCATGGCCTTTTTATCCTTCCTGACTTGTTCAATATCAGAATCAGACCATTCATGCCTTGGCTTGGGGACAGATGGCTCATTTCCAGTTGCAGCTCTCATTGGAACATGAGGGCCTCTTTCTATGCAGTCCACATAGGCCTCATCTTGAGAAAGCAAATGAAGATGCATCTTTACCTTCCAATGATGGTAATTATCTTTATCCAGAAAAGGAATCTTGACTCCAACATCCTTCTTGTTCATCTTGTTATATTGTTTTAATCTTTAAACTCTTTGTTCTTCAAAAGCTTGCTCCGATACCAATTGTTAGTCCCTTAACAATATAACAAGAATTACAGAAGGGGGGTTGAATGGAATTCTTGAAACTTTTTCTTGAATAAAAATGTTCTAACTCAAATATATATATTAGTGTGAATTGATTAGCAGAATGCGGAATAGTTACTTGAAATGAATCAAAACACAAGTAATTAAAAACACGAGTCTTTAAAAACTTTTTGGTGGATTTGAATGATTCAACCAGAGATATATAATATATATCGAGAGACCTCTGTGTGCAAAAAGCTCACAGCTGCTTACAAAATGATAACAACTAAGAATAAGAGAAATGCTAAGAATGCAGCTTACAAATGTTTCTCCCTTGGTTTCTTAGTTACTTAGTTACTATTCTATTTGCTGCTTCTTGGTTTATATATCACCAAGATTACAAAGTAATAAGACAGGATAATAAAACAAAAACTATCAAGTCTAATACAATGCTACTTCATTACTCTATTCCAACATCTTTGAATATCTTCATAATAGCATGGAAATGGCAATGCTTCTTTGTTCTCGAAAACCCAGTTGAATAGGCTACCACATTCCATTTGCATACACTCGACGCATGTGACTGTGTTGTCACTGTCAACAAATATTTGAATTCTTTATCCGTCGGGTTCATGATCATCCGTCAAGTTAATGATCATCCGTCAGGTTGTTATCATCCGTCGAATTCATTGTTGATTATCCTTCGGGTAGCAATCTGGCACTTGACTTTATTTCATTTATGCAGAATTACAAGACATCATCTATGTACAATTAATCAACCTATTCTGCATATCTAGTTAAAGTCAACATGATTTAGGTACCACTACAGATTCTAAACAATGTGTATGCAAAAATGTGCTACAGACTTATTGTTACATAAGCTTCACACTCGATGGATAATAAATCATCATCCGTCGGGACTATATTGAGTCATCCGTCAGGACTATATTGAGTCATCCGTCGGGACTATATTGAGTCATCCGTCGGGACTATAATCCTTATCCGTCGAGTGCTACAAGATTCACTAAGTAAAATCTACCAAGGTGTTTTTCTAATGAAATCATCAAGTTCACAACATATACACAACACTTCCACATTCTTGTACTAGTATCCTTGTCCTTTATCAAGCTGATTACTCTCTTCAGTTCTATAGTTGAAAATGTTTCCATTACTTTCCTGCTAAGTAAAATGAAGGAGCCATCTTAGTAGTAGATTTTGACTTCTACAAGTGATCCAACCCAGACTTTGACAATCTCTTCAGCTAATTATTGGAAAAAGTCTTCATCTGTGAGGCACATGTTTAGAGGCAGAAAGTCAGTTTGATTGAAGCAATTACAGATGACCCCAACACCAGCTTGCATTTTCTTTTGTTTTATTCCAACAGACTTGAAGTGGGTTATGATTGGAGGCTTGAGTGAAGGTAGGTTTGTGATTTTCTTTAGTGTGATATGGCTGGATGTGATTGGTATTTTGAGTAGGGTATTTGCAGTTTGTTTGTACAAGAATTTTGGCTTTTGAGGTAGGTTTAGCTGAGATATTGTTTGGCTAGGCTTGGTGGTTGAGTTTGTGAGATTTGGATTTTTAGGACATTTTTCTTGACACCTTCTTCTCCACCCTTTTTCCTCTTTCTGCTTTCATCTCCCCTTTTCTGTCGTCCCTCTTCTTTTCATCCTGCTTCTTCTCTTCTACTTTGCTGTCAGTTGCTTTAGAAGATTGACTTTGATTGACTTGGATTTTCTTCTCTAAGACATGATCATGACATGATCTTCTTCCAAAGTTTATTTCTTAGCTTGAATCTGTTTACAAAAAAATACTACAGTATAATCTTCTAACCATTTTATAGACTCAAATAATACAATACAAAATATAAAGTTCATTATCAAACAACTAAATCTTAGGGTTGTCAATGTGACTTAGTCTTGTTATTATACAGGCATGTGTTGCACAGCAATATATACAAAGGAAAATCTCAGACGGCTGACGTGGCAGTCCTAACATTCTTCTGGGTAATTTTTCTATTTTTTGAGCTCTTTTGTTTTATTTTATTATCCCGAGTCCCTCACATCTCTCTAAAAAAGAACTGATATAGTCTTAGTCTTAAATTCTGTTATAGCCTTTACACTTTTCGAAACTGATATATGCCTTTTCACATACACAGAATACATAATGATTTGTTATGTGTTAATTCATTTATCTTTTTCGTAAAATATCTACTTTTATATGTTAAATTGTTATTAATTTTATTATTATTATTATTATTATTATTATTTAGGTCTACTATTCAAAAATAAATGTAATTCAAATTAAGTGTGTTTTTGAGATTTCGATGAGATTTAAAATTATAAGTAATAATATATATTTTTACTTATTATTTATAATTCACACATTTACATTATTAATTTGGTGGATAAAAAGTATGAATTCTTATTTTCAAAAATTAAAGTATGGTTAAACCTATGTACAACTTTATTTATACCAAAACAATTATTTATTAACAAAAACTTTATTATACATGCATGTATGTATGTATGAATATATGTATGTATGTATATATATATGAGTATTTATGTATTAATGTATGTATTCATAATCACTACAAAATTTCTTGACAAAAAAATCACTACAAAATTGTAACACCCCCAAATCCGGGGTCGGGGATTCGGGTTGTCACGAGTTCCATTTCCTTTATCAATACTTTATCTTAACAGTTAACCAACTACTGAGTACTGTGACTCCACAATATACACACACACACACACCACAAGTTATAGTCTCAGAGATGAATATCAAAAATAACATAAGTCATTTTATTCCACAATTATAAACCGTTATACCTTAAAAGGGTTTCTGAATAAATTTACATTTCTTTGCCATTATTACAATTCATAAAGATACATAAATCTGGTACATCAAAAGTTGAAAGCCTAGCCTATTGGTAGTTCCTACCTCAGCTACAGCGACATCAACGCCTATAGGAAACTGCGGTACGTTTCCTATCCGCTCGCAAATTGGGAGCTTGGTCATGTTCATCTTGTCTGTCTATTGTTGTGTGATGAAAGAAGAAAGCAAGGGTGAGCAACAAGCCCACTGAAATAATATGTATAATAATTAACAATATATGAGCATTCTCATAGTACTCATGAAAGTCTTGGTCAAGAAGAAATGAACCAAGTTGATATCTTAACGCGACCAAGTCGCAAAATATTCAGTATATATATACCTATATACTTTTCACAATCTTTGAAATCCTCTTACATGTATAATATACACAGAGTTCCAGTTTATAAATGTATAAAAATATCGTTGCAAGGTGATCTCATATATCTAACCTTGTCTCAACGTTTTTCTGAAAATCTTTGACATGCACAAGATAATCATTTACTAGATATAAGTTTAAAAGATGAAGTTACAAGATACTCCAATATACTTATATCTTTTCCGAATACTACATGAACTACCACTGTTCAATGTATAAATAGTTCATCCCATAGATTAAGCTACAAGACAAAACTTGTATAGAATCAATCTTTGAAATATCATCAAAATGAAATGAAGTTACGAGATACTTCATTTGATGAAAATATCATTTTGAAAACTCGACCCTGCCAACACTCAACAATCGCCCAGCCGTAGCCTTTCTATCGAAGTGCTCTGGGTAGTGTTGCAGAAATATCCAATTGGATGATGAACTCATTACGGGAGTTTGCCATGCCAGGAAGACCACTCACGATGATCAGTCGCAGTAGTGCAACCCCACCATTTTCTACATGTAGAGGAGAACCTGTCGGATTTACTTGTCAACCGAACACTGGACTCCTAAGGAATGGACCGTCTTAACGGAACTTCCAGGCCATTTGGGCCAATATAATAAGGCTGGGCCGGCACCACTCGACCACTTACGCCACTCCTAGTTCAGATGAAATCCATGACTCTGAAACGTAAAGCTTGTCCCCCCTTTCCCCAAGTAGAAACTTGTTGATACGGCTCCACCAAGAAGTCGTATCTAGTTGGAAAGGAAAACTCACCGATATTTCCCAGGCGGTGCCTGTTAATGGATTAACTTGTTCCAAGAATTTTACTTCCCGAGTGTTGGGTAAGTAATCAAAAACTCTTTTATCAAAACAACAACCTTGTTGCGAATATAAAATATACCACACAGCCGGATCCCTCAGGTTTTGAGCGAGTATTTAAATCCCCTTCGAAAGGAAGAACTTAAATATATAAAAAAATGAGTTTTGGGATCCGCCCTAACCTTTAAAAATCATTTTGAAGACTCGAAAACATTTTTAAGAATGTTTGGAGTAATGCTGATTTAGTAAAATAAATCAGTCCCGATATATTAGAAAATATCTGAATATTATTATTTAAATAATATTCCCATAAGGGTGATCCGATTTTAGAGAATGTTCACCTTTGGGTCCCCTATACTAAGGGTATACGCAACTACTGCTTATCTCTAGCATAGGTATTATGCAACTTATAAACAATTGAATCAACAATATATATCAAGATTACGAAACAGACATGCATATATACCATATCAAATGCTCCAATATATCGCAAGATTTGCTAATTAACCATCATGCATCTATCACAAGATAATGCATATACATATGTATACATCACAACAACAGTATAACGGGTAGAAAACTTGCCTGAGTGTTCCCGGATAGACTTAAGCTTAGAGTGGATCCGATAACCTATGAACAACAACATAAGTCGGAATTAAACCCCGGTCGCTTAAGAAACTAGACTTTAACCAATTGAACCCTAACGTTCGCTTATGGTCACTCCTACGCTTAACGAATCACATAGGTCGTTCGAGTATCCTCGGCTCCACCATTTTTAATAAATTAACCATTAAGAATTTTAAGGCGATTCTTTCGCGAGTACTCTACCAACTGCCTAATCCACTTTACATAATTTTTTCATACTCCAATTAGTCATTTAAGGGCCTAAACCAAGGTCTTAAAGTAAAGTGAGGGGTAAAGGTTCATTCGTGAAACGCCGTTACTTAAAACGGTCGTTTCTCCTAAACCGTAAATCGGATCTAAGCGAACCACATACCAAAATGAAGCTTACGACATGATCTAGCTAAACATGGCAAATTTAAAGATTGTTCAGTAAGTTATCTGGTCCGAGATTCATGTACAACAGTCTAAGGAAAACGGGCAGTACGACGGCTATATTTACGAGTTTTCCAAGTTTCTCACTACACCAAAACCTCACCAAACAAACCACAATTATTAACACATCAAAACCTCAACTACATAATACTATACCAGTCCTTATTCTCCAGATTCTTCATCTCAACCAACCACAATCAAGTTCTATTAACTATAACAAGATTCATTCACCAAATCACTCCAATTTCAAATCAAACTACTAATAATCAAAGATCATGCTTCTCATTTTTAAAACCAACCATCAAACTCACTAATAGTAAAAGTAAAGGCTATGGTTTGAAGTTTATACCTACCTTGGTAGGTTTTAAGTTGCTAGGAAGCCTTAGGGAGTCTCCTACAAGCTTGATCTTTCCAAAGAAATCAAGAACACAAAGTTAGGCTTTGAAATTTCTAAAAGTACGATTGAAAGAACTGTAAACATGAGGGTCTTAACATGCTTATTTGGACGATACTTGTGAACAAGAGTTGTAGGCCATCTCAGTACCTTTCCAACGAGCTATAGAACACAACATTTGAGTGAGTATTGAAGGAGATATGACAATTTAAAGTTGCTGGGTTTGTTTTGGCCGAGAGCTTCTCTTCATGGGAGCAAAGTCAAATTTTTAATTTTTATGTTATGATATTTTGCTTGGTTGATTTCCTTTTTGGCTTGGCAAATTTTGATCTTTTACCATGGTAACTTTTGCATGGCCAAGAATCAACCAACAACATACTTCTTTTTGTCATGCTTATGTCACCATGCTTATGTCACCATGCTTGTGTCACCTTTTTAACACATGTCATTTCCTTGTGGTTTGATGATGTCACAATCCTTGGCTTCTTGTACAAGCTTGTCTCTTGGTCGCTTATTTGTTTTACGGTTCGCTTAACTTTCGTTCTCGTTCGTCGTTTGAGGGATCATATCTGGGATCTTATTACTTGGGTTCCCCTAAACCTTTCTCAATATTTTATATTCCTTTTATGATCCTCTCTTATAATCCTTGAATTTAAATCCTTTTAATCATGTTACCTTATACTCATTTCTTTCGGTATTTGGTGGATTTTCGGGAAAAATCAAAGTGTCCGGATTCGAATTCTAATGACATTTACATACACTCATTTACTTTATGGAATACTAATACGATCTTAGAATTTCCATAAATGTACTCCTATATAGCGTGGTCTGATAATTTTCCTTAATCAGCATCATCAGCAAAAGTTACTATTTATCCGTGTTTCAAAAATTCCAAAAATTGGGGTTATTACAAAAATAATAAGTTATAAATATATATGCAACAACTAATGTATTCTAATAAATGAATTATGAGATGAAATTAATATAACATAGATATTAATGTAAGGTTATTATACATGCATGTATGTATATATATGTTTGTATATATGAGTATATATGTATGAATATATGCATGCATATATTTATAATCATTACAAAATAATAAGTTATAGATAAATATGTATATTAAATATGTAACAATTAACATATTTTAATTAATGAATGATGAGAAAATTAATATTACGTATAATTTAAAATTAATATAAGGGATTATCATCTAAATGATTTATATTAAATTTTTGTTCAAAAAATATATATGTATATATATTCAAATACATAATAATGAATTAGACATATAAAGATGCATTATATGTATTTATGATGAAAATATTCACGATTAAAATTTGTTATACAGTAATAAGTTGAATATAAATATAAGTATTAAATACGTAATAATTAATTAGTATTAATGGTTAAAATGAATATTTAAGTTGAATATAAATGTAAGTATTAAATACTTAATAATGAATTAGTATTAATGGTTGAAATAAATATTTTATGGATATTAACTAAAGTATTTATGATAAAATTTGCTCAATGAATCCCTATGTTGGTGTAATATATATATAATATTAATATATGTTGTTGTATTACATAAATAATAGATTTTAGGACTTACAATTTGTGAGAATATTAAATTAGTTACTTTAACATGCATAAAAAGTTTGGGAAAATATAGATTTGATAATTCATTTGACTTGAATGAAAATTTTAGCAAAATATAAGTCGAAATTGAGTACCCGTAAGGCCTTGAGTTTCTCTTCTTTATAATAGGGTTGGGGGCGGCTTTGAAGCTATAAAAACAAAAAAGGCTTCTTACTTTGCGCTTTGCAATAGGAGCTTGTGCGTGGCCCCCCAAGCTATATAAGAAATCCAATAGCATAGACATCAAACCCCCTACATGGTAGCGATCAAACTAAAGCTTTTGATTTCAGTGGGGACAGCTATGATCATGGTAGCTGCGGTGAAGTAGGCACATGTATCAACGTCTAAGTCCACAGCAAACACAAACTTTAGTCATAAGTTAAGATCTAGTAAAATAAGGGGAATCACTTTAACTAGTCCAGCAAGTCAGGATGACTAGTAAGACCCGATTTGATAGTTTATGGTATAAATATATATATAGTTAATTATAATATTTTAAAAAAGATAATAATAGATATCGGTAGTTTTTCGGTCATACCCAAACAATAATATTCCCAAGGGAAATGCACCTAAGATCAAATATTTTGAACCGACTTCCGTGAAAAATTCAGACTTTCTTTTTGATATTGCGATCACCTAAAAACATAAACTTTGAGGCTCAATAGCTAAATATATTTGACCTAAAGTTTCAGGATATGTCCGACCAAAGATTTTACCTACGAAATAGTGAAATCCTGCAAATAAAGTAAAAATGACTCCAATATCGTATCCAGGGCCCGACGCCCAGCTCAGTTGGAGAGACCTAGCCTGATCTCTGAAGTAAGGCCTAATTATGTTCAGATAGACTTTATTCAAGAAAGCCTCTGTCCTTGGAATCAAGAAGAAAACAAATTCATAATGTCTCAAAACGAAGAGGTTATTGAGAAACTCTTTTTTATTCCTTTATCTCGAACTTTGTGGTTGGGGGCTGTGCCGCCCTCCTTGTAAATCGATACACAATTGAGGAGGCCGATCATAAACGTTACAGGTGTGGGAGCGATCCTGATCAGGGAAGGATAAGACTGTGCATAGCATACATGTTTATGGATTGAACAAGATTCAAGCTGGTGAAATGGTTGAATTATCAGCGCCGTCAAAAGAATAGCCTTGAATCCTGAGAATGAAAATATCAGAATTGTTGTCTTGATAATGATACTTCTATTAAAGAAGGAGATCTTTTTTTGGTCATTATGAAAAAGTGAATCTATTAAGAGATTTATTAAGCCGGTAAGTGGGATTGACTTCCCGAAAGTGATACGATGTCATGAATAACGAATGATAACAGTAGAGTATTATGAAGTCCGCCTCCGTCCCTTCCACCCAAAAGGAGTTGCTGGAAAGTTACTTCTACTTTCCACCTTTCTCTTACGATTCCGAGGGAAGATGCAGTTGTTGGTCATAAGCTTTATTGAAGGGACATCCCGCCATTAGAGGAATGCATCCTTTGAAGTGACTAACACTGACTACTCTCTCTTATCTTTTACATTACGCCATTAAGGAAGCAAACTACAGTAAGATAGAAAGTTGGTCGAAAACCCTTTTCTTGTAGGAGCTGTATGGATGAGTGAAAAGCGTAAGATAAAGAAGACCTTTGCCACATGAGAGCCCACGATTAAATTCTTTTAATTAAAGTAGGATTCCCGATTCAACTCCGAAAAAGACGCGACTTCCCGTCCTGGATTTCATCCACTCATTGAGCACAACAGAATATAGAGAAATGCATTTATTTAATTGAAAATTGGAACTCAAGACCTCAGGTTGAGAAATCTTGAGGTTTATTAAAATGGTGATAAGACTTTGAGAGTAATTTTAGTACTTGCAACTTGTAAAAATATTAAAATGGTAACTTTAACTTGAAAGAAACTTTAGGAAGTAATAATATGGTAATTAATTTGAATTGAATCGAAATTTTAGAATAATAATAAAGTGGTAATAACACTTTAAGAGAAATTTTAGGACTTGCAATCTGTGAGAATATTAAAATAATAACTTTAACCTTAAGAAAAAAAATTACAATTTTTTTGATATGATAATTAATTTGACTTGAATATAAATTTTAGCATAATATTAAAATGGTAATAATAATTTAATTAAAATTGTAGGACTTGCAATTCGTGATAATATTAAAATGGTGACTTTGACTTGATAAATTTTGGCAGAATATTAAAATGGTAATAAGATTTTTAGAGAAATTTTAGCACTTGAATTTTATGAGAATATTAAAATGATAAATTTTACTTGAAGAAAAATTTTAGGACAATATTGATATGGTAAATAATTTAACTTGAATAGATCTTCTAGCATAATATTAAAATGGTAATAAGACTTTAAGAAAAATTTTAGGAATTGCAGTTTGTGAGAATATTAAAATGTTTTTTTTAACTTGATGAAAAAGTTTATGAAAATATTAATATGGTAAATAATTTGAATTGAATAGACATTTTAGAAAAATATAAAATGATAATAAGACTTTAAGAGAAATTGCAGGCCTTGCAATTTGTGAAAATATTAAAATGGTAACTTCAACTTGGAAAAAAATGTTTAGGAAAATATATAAAAATTTCACTTTAATATTTCAATATTATGAAAAATTAGAAATATAGATTAAGATGGTATGAGAGACGCCACCTCAACGCCCTCTTCTTTTCCTTATATAAATATATTGATTAAGATTAAAATAAGTTTAATTAAATGTGTCCCAAAAATAATTAAGGAAAATTAATTTAAATTTAGAAGAATAATTAAGGATAATTAAGAAATTTTAGTATACCGAACGACCGACTACTAAATTTTTAATATTTCTTTTATTATATAGTTTAGATAGATACATAGTTATGAACCGTTAAATTTAATAATAATATTATTTATACATTTATTTCATGTTGGAATCACATTGATAATCTATATACTATTAAACATTAAAAGTTTCGTTGTTGGTGCTTGTTTATCTTCATTTTGGTAACTTTAAATCTGTAATTATATTTTCCATTAAACACCCTTCTTAATAGACCTATACTCGCAATATAATTAGATAAATACAAATATGATTAAATATGTATAATGGTTTCTAGCTGGAACAAAATAATATATATATACAATTACAGACGGAATATTGAAATTTTGATTGTTGGTCCTTGGTCACCTTTATTTTGATAACTCTAAATCTGTAATTATATTTAACATAAAACACTTTTCTTAATAGACTAATACTCGCAATATAATTTTATAAAAACAAATAAAATTAAATATGTATAATTGTTTCTAACCCGAACAAAATAATATATAGTATTGACCCGAGCCAAAAAAAATATATTATTGAGCCGGTGTAAAACAAAATAATTTAATATGTAATGGTCCCTTTCTAGAAAAAAATATGTACTAATCACCCGGGCCAAAAAAGTTATCTTATCGAACCGATCTAAAACAAGATTGGAAATATAATAATTGGTTGGTAGGAATGACAACCCGGATGGAAGAAAATGATATACATTATTCATACATGTTTACACAACATTATACTACTAATCCGGGTTAAAATAAAAAAACAAAAAAAACTAAATATAATTAGTTGATTTGGTATATTTGGTTAAAATACAATAATAAATATGAGTTATTGGCTAGTATATATTAAATACAAAATAGAAAAATACTGACACACTCTATGCTCGGTTCAGAGAGTACTTTTTTTGTTGAGAATTCATCGTCCCCATTCGTATGAATTTCCCAGCATCAAATTAAAATCTTGTGGGCTTTATATATTCCATCTCTTGAGCCTTGAAGAAAACCACTGACCCCAGATTTCATATCTCTTTTGACTATATATATGCGGGAACCTGATATCTATGAGGGTTCAACCACCTCGGTTACGGCGTTCCTTTTTATCATATTTGAATATTGTGTCAGCAACATAATAAACATCTTTTTCTTCTTTTCTTAATTGTGACTATATGAACAGGTTGTTCGTTGCTCAGTTCTTGATTAAGTAGTTCGTACAATTCATATATAATATTTTGATCTAATATCTCAATTCTTTCGGATGTTTGCAGTAGCCTAGTATTTCAGGGAGGTCAGGTCCAAAATACTATATAGAAAAACAAGACTCTTCCACCTAGAATTTATGTTTGATCCCCCTCTTTTGTGGTCATACAATATTCCTGCTCAGGATGGTAAAAAAAATGAGAATCTTTTCGGTTCCAAAAGATTATTATTAAAAATATTGGAGTAATTATTTTTTATTGTATTGTCTTTCATCAAAATATAAAATTAGTATTCATATATTATGTACATAAATTCTTAAATTTCATATTAATTAAAAATTTTTAAAAATAAAAAATATTGAATATTAACAAAAAAATCATATATCTCACGAATCGTGAGTTGGTACGTGCTACTGTTAGTAACACATGTAATCATTTTATTCAAAGAACAATAGACTACAAGCCATTTTTTGCTTAACTTAAAAATAATTACTTGTTACTTAAAGGGCGACCTATTCAATTTAGGTGAAAAGTGGATTATCCGACTTTAAGTTGGATGTATGTGTTTGGGTAAATTAACTTAACGTGGAATTAATGTTCAGTAAAATTTGCCTTTAATTAAATTTTCAACTAAAACTATATTTGGATTTAAAAAGACAAACTCATATAATTTAAAAATAAAATCATTATAAATCATACATAAAAATTAATGTTCACATATTTTACTTGTTATTACAACTTGCTATCTATCTCAATAAAGATCTTTATCAGTATCATTATCATCTTCAATTGTGTTTGCATCAATCTGAAACGCGTCATCCCCACTATTTTCTCGAATATAATTATAAATGACAATTGTAGTGTTACAATATTGGTTTGTGAATATATAATAAAATATTATATTTTTAACATCGGGAATCTAGGTTTTCACATCCCAAATGTTCGCTCAATGAAAATTGAAACATTTTTATCGACTTCGACAAACATTGCTACCGGATGTTCTAATAAAATCTTCATGGTAATATCTTGTTCTTCTGTATGAAACTATATAACTTCGCATATATTATTAACATGCATCTATAAATTAATATTTATTTTGGGGGATGTGAAAAAATTAGCTCAGGATTAATACGTAAAACTTCACCTTAAATTTGATTATCGTGGACAACACCTTCCCATTATGTCCATACAATATGAGACACATGTTAAAATCACAAACTACAAGAATGTTTTATGTGCGCATATTTTTCCGACCAATGTATGACACATAGTTCGATTCTGGTAAGACAACTTTGATATGAGTACCATTAATGTCACGTGATAGTTTGTTGACAACATCAATGACTAGGTGATATTGATCTATTAGTTGTTTTACTAGATAGATTAAAAATTTCTTGTATTAATCTATTTCCAACACCATGTGCATAAGTCATTATACACATGCCAACATGTCCGTTCACATTCATTATCGCATAATTTCGATCCATAATGATTCTGTAAATCGTGACAGACATCTATAAATACAGATTTAAACACGCGAATAACAAAAATTTAGTAACATTTTACAGCTAAAGATCTATGAACAAATCGATACCTTTCTAAAAATTCTCAGGTAATCAAAGCTTATTTATTAAGGATTATATCAACAAAATCGTAAAGAAATCGAAGATGCCAAATTTAGGAAGAAATAATGTAGTGTCCAAAATTTTTGTAAACCCAGTTTATAAATATCAAATCGGACAAGACCCAAAGTAGAAACACAAATATGTATATTTATGCTTCATAAAGTTGAGGTGCTAATATTGTCTTGTATGATCAAGAGAAGATTCTGAATAATCGTCGACCTTGATCGGAGTTTGAACTATATAATTAGTGAAAAGCGTGTAGTGAAGAAGAAGGGGTTGCGAAATCGCTATTACCCACTTATTTTGTTTTTAGGGTTAAAAGAGAGTTAAAAAAATTAAAGAGAGAAAAGTAACCCGAGTGTACTTAAAATTTTAAGCCCGACAATTGCTTAAAGCTAAAAAAAATAGATGACCTAAACTTATATTTTCACTTTAAATGAGTGTGGAAAAATAAAAAAGTGAGACCAAACATGCTCTACATATATTCATGTTTGATTTTATTTGCAACTAAACTGCACAACTCTCCTCGTCACATAAAAATTGCATACCTCTCGTGTGATACAGTCAAAATTAATTTATTTCATGTATATATTTATTATTATAATGATTTTTCCAGTCTCTTTTTTATAGTGGTCGCATGCCTGAGTCTGAAATATAAATACGTTAACAAGTTTTTTCTACATTTATTTTCAGTTTTAAACGATTCAATGCTCTATTTAAAATTTAAATACATAATCATTAATCAAGAATGTCCTATATAATAACAAGTCTATGTTACATTGACACCCTAGGTTTCATGGTTTTGTTTGCAGCTCTAGTACTAGTTGTAATGAGTAATGAACTATGTCAAAACATGATAAAGACTGCATTGAAGTACTTTTCTCTAAAAAAAATCCTCGTAGGCTATAAATTTTAGCCTGGATCTATATTATAGAAGAAGAGTTGAATAAAATAATATCATTGTTATGTAACATAGTCTGATCTGCTACAAATTAGGAGATGATTGATTCGATTGAAGTGATAAGATTTGCAGAGATATTTTGGTTCAGGGACTTTAATAATTAGTAGTTATCGATTATAGGATATGTTCTGCATTGCCTTGTCCAATATCATATCTTGTAATTTGATAGAGTAGTTATCACATATTAGATTTACACTAAACAAGTTGCTTAAACGTTATTATCTTTCGTGTAACCTAACAGCTCTCAAGAATAATTCATTTTTTGAGAGAGTATGTTGTAATATGGTATCGGTTTTATATATCAATAAAAGCTTTTTTCACATTATGTGTTAGATTATAATTTGATTGTTTTATACTGTATTAAACCCCCTCTTCTACAGTGATTTAAGGCCTAACATATCCAGAAAAAAGGTGTAAAAAATGAATGAGACAGAGGGAGACATAAGGAGTAATATATATTTTAATTTAAAAGATACTATTATTCACTAACAATCAACTTAGGTTAATTTGTAGAAGGGGGTTGAATATAAATTAAAATTTTTAAGTTAATTTGTGCATTGGAGAGGAAAGATGAACACAAATTTCTATAATTTCATGTGGTTTATTCTTCGACTTGCCACCTGAGGTTTATTTTTGAAGAAATAATATGTTACAATTACAAGAGTAATCTCACAGCTGTGGTTTACAGTGTTTTACTCAGAGAAGGATATCTCTCTCAAGCTCTATAAAAGTGTAAAACCTAATTCTTAAGTGAAACACTGCCGCTACTTGGTTTATATATTACCAAGTTATAAAGCTTGCTATACATATTACATTGTTCGAGGTCCAACGAAGTTGGTTCTTCATTCTCTTTCCTGTGATGTTTGATATATGAGGATAAATATTATCTTGACATACATCCTTGAATAACTCTCCAAATTACCATGCATGGAAATGGAAAGTTTCTTCTTCTTCAGAATCCAAGATCACATGCAAAGTTTATCTTGGCTTCTCATCTTCTTTCTGAGATACCTATCAGCCCATGTGTTATGACAGCCCTAGGTTCTGACCACTATCACGTCACTATCACTAGCTATAATTTGCATTAGCCACTGATAGCTGTTAGCCGTAGAACTCCTTAGCCATTGGAAGTCATTATGCTATAGCTTTCCTTATCCATTGATAGTCACTTTATTAACAGTTGATAGGCTGGCGTATATAGTAGATGATGTTTCTCTTTATTTACCAGTTGAAGATTCACTTCACTTAATATGAATTACATGGCATTGAATATTTACACTTATCCATCATATTCTAGATTATCCATTGAGTTAACATGACTTTTGAATGAATAATTGCATTACTATCTATTTATTGGGTTCTCAGAGAAGATGTTACAATGACCACATCATTTGTTAGGCTACTCCTCCAATTGCCATCCCTTAGTGCGGTTAACAGTTTGAGGTTATATTTTGTCTTAACATAATTGTGCAAATGTAGTTTTGTTTATAATTAGAATTTAGGCTTGATTCCTAACAATCTTCGCCAATTTATGACTAATAAAATAGCAGCCATAAATTACACCCTTGTGATAACAAAACACATCCTGATAAATTAAGCATTAGGCGTGCATAACTGTGTTATATTAAGCTGCTAAAAAATGAAATATACAAGGAAATAGTTTTGAGGAAAAGATGTTACTCTGAAAGTTGCTCCTTTTATCTGAGCATGTGTGAACATGTTATCTTTCAGATATATTTGCAATTTGAAATTCCAATATGTCCTTTTGAGAAAGATCCTTTCATCCTTTTCTTTGACATACTAGCTTTTCAGTAAAACTCTGAAGATTTAAACTTCTGGCAGTGGAAGTACAATTTCCAGTTTTAGCTAAGTCTAGGGATAACTCCATGTCAAGATTGCATATCCTTCATTGATGAGCTGAGATGGATGTTGTAAGCTACTACTTTCATTCTTGTGTTCAGACATTGCTATAGAATCAGTTCTGAGGTAAAATATAACTTCTCAACTTCCTGGATCTTGTTTGGATGAAGTTTATTTTGGAAAAGCACTCATCTGTATTGGAAAAGTACATGATTGAGTTATTTTCCTCAGTCTCCTTATCTGAAATAGAATATTTGTATTTTTGAAGACTGATTTATGTAGAAATTTCTTGTTCCTGATGACCTTCATGTCCCTTTTAGAAGATAAGCTTGAAATAACCTTTTCTCGGGATTGATTGGCCATACATTGGACAGAATTAGATCCTCATTAAGTTCATTAGTTAATGGAACCTAACAACTGAACTTTCTTTCTTCCTTGGAGTTGTGCTTTTTCTTTTCCTTGGATTTTGTGACTTCTTATTGGCTTGCAGTTGCTATGCTGACTTTGTGGTTAGTTTTAACTAGACACTGAATTGTAGATAATTCAATGTTTTTATATATCTTCAGCCTAAGCCAATTCTTAGCTTCCAAGTGATGAAAAGATCTTATCTTGTGCCATTACTCCCCCTTTGTTGATGCACTGTTATCCTTCTAGTGAATTCTCGACGTCCCTTGCTTTTTCTTGTCTGAAGAGATTTTTAGAAAAGACTTACAGATTTATCTTTAGCTCCCCCTCAGCTAGAGACTTCTTAATCCCCATAGTTGAACAAGTCTACATAATTTTCTTCTTTGTTTATTGCTCCTTTTCTAACTAGAGTTACTCCCTCTCAGCTAGACCTGTGACTTCTGTATAATATTCACTTAGATTTGCTCCCCCTCAGCTTGTGCTATGAATTCTGTCTTCTGTAAGCTCAAACTACTCAAATTACTTCTCCCCTTTTTGTTAGCATCAAGGGTTTAAAATAATAGTAGTTTCAAGAGTCTTTGATTCACTTTGTGGATTTGAGAAGATAGACTTTCTTAAATAGAAAATTGAGTTTGTGTAGCTAGAATGTGACATCCTGGCTCGTACTCTGCATCAACCTTCTGATGTAATCACTAAAGATTTTATATAGTATCCGGATGTACCTGTAATTCACTCATGTTCTCCATTTTCATGCATCAGGGGCTCTCCCGGCTCACACATTTCACACCCTCACCATCACCTTCTAAGGTGGGATACTCATTTTTTATGTGCAGGGCTGAAGGAGTTGCTCTGCCTCTCATTCACTCCTCTTCTTTTTCTGCTTTAAAAAGAAGTCTCTCACTCTCAGTATTTTCACTCCCTTCCCACAGACCTAGGAGTGTTAAAATGATTGTGTTTAGTAAATTGCATAAGATTTGCAGACTGTACTATTGTCAACTGCTATAAGATAGTTGTTGATACACAATTTGACTTGTAAATGGCTACTCCAGAGGACTAGCCATTTATGAACTGACACTTATCAACAAATGAATGATAATCATTGATAAAGAGAAGAGAATAGTAGTTGAGAGTGTCATATCAGTTGAAAGCTGTGAGAACTGATTAGCATTTGAAAAACACAGCTTTAACTGATTATGACTGAAATGAGAGATTGATTTTCCAACATATCATCCAGAAAATAATGAGCACCAGTTTTAAAATAAGTTTTCACCATAAATTCAAGATTTGCATAATTTATTTGAAGATCTGGTAAATAACCAACGTTCTGGAGAAGACTGGATGAGTTATTTGGGTATTCTTGAGAAGATGTTTTCAGATTTAATGAGTTTGGGATGTGATCCTTCATTAACAATCATCATATCAATCTAAATCTGTGAAAGGCATTGTCTCAAGAAATGAGATGCCTCCTGTTCTAAAATGAACAGTTGTACTCACATGAGGAATGATACAAAATTAGGGCATTCCTGTGGACGTGTTCTTCATTTTCATGAAGTTGTAGTAAACTAGTGGGGATTTGAATGTATCTTCCACTTGGATAACATTCTCAAACCTGGGTTCCCTTTGGGAGGGACCACCACGAATGGGGAATTCCCAACTTGATAAATCAAGTTAGTTAAACTTATTATCTCAATACTTCAGTGAAGTATGTTGTTCAGTTAAACTGAACCTTTATTTAAATATGAGTGGATTTAAATGATTTCCCCTCAGAAATATCATTCTCAAAACATGTAGCCATTGTAGGTCTACTTGCACCTAAAATGTACTAGATATCCAAGGTCTTTACTAAAGAGTGATGAAACCCTTGGTTTTGATGTGGCATCATAAAGTTCTATCTCAGCATGCAGCCTCTAGAAAAATCTTGATGGGGGTTTTTGAGTTAGAAAGCACAATGCAGGCATCCTGTTTCATGAATGCTTAGCTTAGCAATGAACCTGATATATTGTTAATTTTAAGGCAAGCAACTCAAAAAAGTTGAGATTATTGATTACAAAGAAAGTATTGATCTTTAATGAAAGTTTTAGTCAAAACTAAGTTCTCGCAACATTTTTAAAGGAAAGAAAATGTTTCAAGTGATGAGCTTCTCAATTACAAATAACTGCTTCACATTGAACTCCACTAGTTTGTGAGGTGATTCTTTGAGGCAAGTACAAATACTCATTCAATAAATTAGTATCTTTGAGGAAGATAACTAGGAAATGCACGTAATAATTACAAGGTAATTGTTTTGTCTCAAAGAGGCTTCTATATCACTCAACTTACATGATTTTTTTTCTGGCTATTTTCTTAGTAATTCCATCACTTATATTTTGAAATTAAAATTCGATGGTGGTTAATAACTTTTGGGATTCCTTAAAGTTACTCATTTCATGTCAAGTTATTTACTTATGGGTAACATAAGTGATAGTTGGTTTTTTTAAGCTTTACCAAAACATAAATAATGATATAAATCTCAAGATATGTTTTGCTGAAGCCCTGGACAAAACTCAGAAAAAAATTTGATGAATGAGTTAATCATCTGCTTAAACCATATCATATATTAAGTTGCCAAGATTATGATATAGTTAGCAGTCACTATTCTTTAAGATTCATGCACAGTTAATTGTAACACCCCCAGATCCGGGGTCGGGGATCCGGATCGTCACGGTCTTTCTTTCCACAATATCACTTCACTTAATTAATAATAAATAACCTTATGCTGTGACCCCACACTAACACACACCATAACCCGTTATAGTCTCAGAGATGAAATTGAAATAAGTACAAGTCTTTGAATCCACAATTTAAAAGTTATTACAACCCAAAATGATTACTTGATAATTTACAGTTAATTGCCATTATCTGCCACAAGTTATAATTATACATAATTTGATTCTCAAAAGTAGAGTGCCTGGTCTACCAATAGATCTACCTCTGCAGCTATAGCAGCTACAACATCATCGGGAAGACGCGGGACGCTTCCCACGCGCTTGCGCTAGGTCTGCTGGAGTCTGGCCATCTTTCCTAATTGTTGTTGTGTGATGAAGAAATAAAGCAAGAGTGAGCGTTACAGCTCGCAAGATAATATATAGTGATAACAATAATATAAGTATCTAAATGGATACTTACTAGAATCTTTTATCATGTGTAAGATAATTACTTACTAGATATAAGTAAAAATAAGGGATGAAGTTACCAGATACTTCACTACACTTATATCATTTATAAAGCTACTTGAACTACCACTGTTCAAAGTATAATGAGCTTTCAACAGTTCATCACATAGATGAGACTACAAGACAAGATTTGAATAGATTAAATCTTTGAAATATTATTAAAGGAAATGAAGTTATGATATACTTCATTAAGTTCTGATATATATATATATATATATATATATCCACATATACATCTTCTTTATACATTTCCTGAAAACCTCTGTCATGTAAAGTATGAACAGAGTTTGTTAGATATATTTGATAATGTCATGGCTAATATGTTTTATGTTTAGATTTCAGATCTTATTTGAACAGAACAAATCAGTACTTAACTGATCAGTACTTATACTGGAAGTCAGAACTTAAGGGATATCAGTACTTATGTTATCAGGAGATAGATATCAGAACTTAAGTGCTGAAGGACGATCAGATAAGGACAGTAGCTGATTAAAGTTAAGAAGATCAAGATAAACATAAGAAGAGATATGCATGAAGAAGGAATTCCGTGAAGAATGGAATACTTGGAATAGAAGATATCTGATTGATATATTTTAGGAAGCAGAATTATATTCCATATCAATTAGCGATTATCTTGTAACTGTGTAGTATATAAACACAGACATAGGGTTTACACTATAAGTGTTATCATTATCGAGAATATTATTTATTATAACCCTAGCAGCTCTCGTGATATTTTGTTCATCACTGAGAGATAACAGTTCCAGATTGTAACAGAGTTTATTGTTTAAATAAAGTTTGTTTTCTGTTACATAAGTTCTTGAAGTTTGATTTGATTGTAATAAACACTGTATTCACCCCCTCTACAGTGAAAGTGTGACCTAACAAGTGGTATCAGAGCTATCTGTTAACACACATACAGTTAAAGATCCAAACACAATCATGTCTGACACAGAAACTCCAACTAAGCCTACCAAAACTGAGGAATCATCAAAGACATCAACTCAGAGTCGATATGAGACTATCAGAGTTCCCATATTGAGACCATCTGAATATCCCATATGGAAGGTAAGGATGACCATGTTTCTGGAAGCAACAGATCCAGAATACCTTGATAGAATCAAGGAAGGGCCTCACAAACCTACCAAGCTCGCTATTGTAGTTGCAGGTGAAGCAGCAATGACCGTACCAAAGGAAAAGAATGATTACACTGCTGAAGATATAGCATCTATTGCTAAGGATGCCAAGGTACGTCACTTATTGCATAGTGCCATTGATAATGTAATGTTAAACAGGGTAATCAACTGCAAGACTGCTAAGGAGATATGGGATGCACTGGAGACAAGGTGTCAAGGAACTGAAACAGTTAAGAAGAACAGGAAGACAATACTCACTCAAGAGTATGAACACTTTGACTCTAGGACTAATGAGTCATTGACTGATGTATATGATAGATTTGTCAAACTCTTGAATGACTTGTCATTAGTAAATAAGGAGTATGATCTTGAAGATACAAACCTCAAATTCCTGTTAGCTCTTCCTGAATGTTGGGATTTGAAGGCAACAACAATAAGAGACAACTACAATCTTGATGAAACAACTCTTGATGAAATCTATGGAATGCTTAAGACTCATGAACTTGAGATGGAATAAAGAAGCAAGAGGAAAGTCAAGGACAGTTGCTCTCAAGGTTGAAGAGGAATCCCCCAAACCACCTTCCTCAAAGAAAGATAAGGGTAAAGCTCTTATCATAAAATCTGATACTGAGTCATCAAGTTCTGAGAGTGATGATGACTCAGATTCTGAAAGCTTGCCTGAAACTGATGCTGATGAGGAGATGATGAAGCTGTGTGCTCTTATGGTGAAAGGAATCACAAAGATTGCATACAGGAAGTTCAGGAAGGGAAAGAAGTTTTCCAGGAAAGGCATAAGTTCTGATAAGAAGAATTTCAGAAGATCTGAAGGAAGAGGAGGAAAGTCTGACAGAGGAGATTACGCTAATGTTAAATGTTATAATTGTGGTGAGAAAGGCCACATATCTCCTGATTGCAAGAAGACCAAGAATGACAAAGGCAAAGCTCTTGTCACAAAGCAGAAAAGCTGGACAGACACCTCAGACTCTGAAAGTGAGGAGAACTATGCATTGATGGCAAATGCTGATAAATCAAGTTCTGAGAGCAGTTCTGAAGCTGCTGAAACAAAGGTACCTCAGACTACTTATGCTTTTCATACTGATGATATTAATGAGTTGAGAAGATATCTTAAAACCATGTTTGTTAGTTATAGAGATCAAACTTTAACATGTGAAAGATTAACTTCTGAAAATCTTGCTTTTAGGAAAAGAAATGATTTCTTAGAAAAAGAGTTAGTCATGTTTCATCAAACTCAGCAGGATAGAGATGATGCTTTTTATGTTAGGGATGAAGTGCTAAAAATGAATGAATCTCTAAAAACTGAGTTAGAAAAGGAGAGAGAGATTATCAGAACTTGGACTAACTCTGGCAAAATAACTCAAAATTTGCTAAGCAGTGGAAACTGGAAAGAGGGCTTAGGCTATGGAGAAAATAAAAAAGGAACTGTAGAAATTAAGCCTGTTGATAAGCAAAAGCCGAAGTTAAAACCTGTTAAGTTTGTAACTGAAAAATCCGAAAATGAGAAATCAGAAGTTAAAAAGGAATTAGCTTCTGACAAACTAAAACAGGAAAAGACAGCTGAAGTTAACATAGGCTTAATGACAAAGAAGCAGCTTAAGCATAAGCTGAAAGATGTTAAGAATACAAACAAGGTAAAATCACCTAGGAAAAACAGGAATGGAAAGGAAGGTGTGAATAAAAGCAATAACTATAAATCTGTTCCTGATGCTCCTAGGAAAGCATGTCATAACTGTGGAAGTTCTAACCATCTGGCTTCTTTTTGCAGGAAGAATAAGAATATTAACTCCTTATCTACAAAGTCAGGAGTTAAGAGTCAGTCTGTTAGATACAAACCACAAAATCCTTGTTTTCATTGTGGTAGTTTATGGCATTCCATTTATACTTGTAAGGAATATCATAGTTTGTACTATGATTATTATCAAATAAAACCTTCTTTAAAGAAAGTTTCTGTTGTTCCTTCTAGTATAAGTTCTGATAAGAAAACTGTTAACATAAAATCTGATGTTAAATCCGCTGCAAATGTTAACAAACCTAAAAAGGCCAAAGGATCCAAGCAAGTCTGGGTCCTTAAAACTAATAATTAGTGGTCTTTTTGATTGCAGGGCAACAGGAAAAATATTTTAGTTCTGGACAGTGGATGTTCAGGACATATGACTGGAAATAAGGCCCTGCTATCAGACTTTGTGGAGAAAGCTGGCCCAAGTGTTTCTTATGGAGATGGCAACATTGGAAAAACTTTGGGATATGGCAATATCAATCTTGGGAATGTCATTATTAAAGATGTAGCTCTGGTCTCAGGACTTAAACACAACTTACTGAGTATAAGTCAAATCTGTGACAGAGGTTATCATATTGATTTCTTTGCAGAACATTGTGAAATAGTTAGTAAATCTAAAGGAAAAATTGTTCTGAAGGGATTCAGGCGTGGTAACATTTATGAAGCTAAGCTTTCAACAAGTTCTGATGGTTCTGCAATCTGTTTAGTGAGTAGAGCCTCAACTGAAGAAAGCTGGAATTGGCACAAGAAACTCTCTCATTTAAACTTCAACAAGATAAATGAACTGATCAAGAAAGATCTTGTGAGAGGACTGCCAAAATCAGTGTTTGTTCCTGATGGTCTTTGTGACTCATGTCAGAAGGCTAAACAAAGAAAATCTTCGTTCAAGAGCAAGACTGAATCATCAATTCTTGAGCCTTATTATCTACTTCATGTTGATCTATTTGGTCCAGTGAATGTCATGTCTATTGCAAAGAAGAAATATGCGTTGGTCATAGTAGATGAGTTCACCAGATACACATGGGTGTATTTCTTGCACACAAAAAGTGAAACTGCATCTATCCTGATTGATCATGTCAAACAACTGGATAAATTGATCAAAGATTCTGTGAAAATTTTGAGGAGTGATAATGGCACTGAATTCAAGAATTTGATAATGGAAGAGTTCTGCAAAAATCATGGAATAAAGCAGGAATTTTCTGCTCCTGGAACTCCACAGCAAAATGGAGTTGTTGAAAGGAAGAATAGAACTCTAATTGAAGCTGCACGAACAATGCTTGAAGAAGCAAAGCTTCCAACCTATTTCTGGGCTGAAGCTGTGCAGACTGCTTGTTTTACTCAAAATGCAACACTCATTAACAAGCATGGAAAAACACCATATGAGATGGTGAAGAACAAAAAGCCAAATCTCAAATACTTTCATGTATTTGGATGTAAGTGTTTTGTTCTCAAGACTCATCCTGAACAGCTATCCAAGTTTGAACTAAAAGCTGATGAGGGAATCTTTGTAGGATATCCACTTTCTACAAAAGCCTTCAGAGTCTATAATTTGAGAACAAAAGTGGTCATGGAATCTATCAATGTCTCTTTTGATGACAAGAAGATCACTGGACTTGAAGATTGCATTGATCATGATAAGCTGAGATTTGAAAATGAAGATTCATATTCTGATACCTCAAGTCCTGACAGTCTAAGTCCTGATACTGTAAATTCTGATGGATTAAACTCTGATGTTATTGAAACTGTGGTGACTACGTCAAAGGAAGATGCACCAATGCAGGGGGAGCATACTCAAGATATTATCACATCTCAAGAAGCATCAGAACATACATCTGGCTCTTCAAATTCTGATTCGTCAAGTTCTGATAAGCCAAGTACTGACAGTGCTGAAAATCTAAATACTGAAGGATCCAACTCAGAGAGCATAGTTTCAGGGGGAGCATCAGAAAATGAAACCGAAGACAACATGAATCATGGGGGAGCATCCAGTTCTAGAGAAAATCTTCCATCTGCAAGGAAGTGGACAAAATCACATACACCTGATTTAATAATTGGAAATCCTGAGGCAGGTGTCAGAACTAGAACAGGTACTTCGAATGAATGTCTTTACAATTCTTTTCTCTCTCAGTCTGAGCCAAAGAAAGTGGAAGAAGCTCTTCAAGATGCTGATTGGGTGCAAGCAATGCAGGAAGAGTTGAATGAATTTGAAAGAAACAAAGTCTGGACCTTAGTACCAAGACCCAAGAATAGATCAGTTGTTGGTACAAAGTGGGTATTCAGAAACAAAACTGACAGTGATGGCATAATTGTAAGGAACAAGGCAAGGCTGGTTGCAAAAGGATATTCTCAACAGGAGGGAATTGACTATGATGAAACATTTGCTCCAGTTGCTAGGTTAGAAGCCATAAGGATATTCATGGCTTATGCTGCTCACAAAAAGTTTACTGTCTTTCAAATGGATGTGAAAAGTGCTTTTCTCAATGGAGAATTGGAAGAGGAAGTATATGTTGAACAACCTCCAGGCTTTGTAGATTCCACATCAACTGCAGAAGCAGAGTATATTGCTGCAGGAAGCTGCTGTGCACAGATTCTTTGGATGAAGAATCAGTTACTAGATTATGGGTTAACGTATTTCAAAATCCCTATTTACTGTGATAATCAAAGTGCTATTGCTATGACAGGTAATCCAGTTCAACACTCTATGACAAAGCACATCAGCATCAGGTACCATTTCATCAGGGAACATGTGGATGAAGGTACAGTGGAATTGCATTTTGTTCCCACAGATCAACAAGTAGCAGATATCTTCACAAAACCACTGTGTGAAGCTACCTTTTCAAAATTGGTAAATGAACTTGGAATGATTTCAGGTTCTTTCTCTAAATCTGCTTAAACTTGTTCTATGTTATCAGACTTTATGATCAGTATTTACAGAATTAATCTCTTTGTATATTCTGTGCATTAATTGATAAATGTCTTTAAGTACTGACTGTTGTCTGTTATATGTTTCTAAACTCTGATAAGTGATATGTCTGTTTCAGTAACTATTCAATCCTATGAGGATAACTGTGCTAGATACTGACCTACTAGTCTTCAATAAACAAATGATCCCATGAAAGAAGTAATTATTTCTGTGGAAATCTTATGACACAAGCAAATTCTGATAACTGAGCTTAGTTAAGTTTACTTTGTATATCTTATTACTAAGTCACAAATTAGACTAATGCTACTCATCTGTTTAAGTTCTGATTCTAGTAAAACTGCTGAATGTACTAAGTGCTGATAAACCTCACTTATCAAAAGAAGAAGAACAATAATCAAAGAATAATATCAGGTACTCCTTTGAGATCTAGAGTAAAAATGTGAAAGGGACGACCCAAGTGCATTGCTGGTATTAAGTAAATATGCATTAGAAAAGCAAAATATTTTCTTGGTGACTTTTCACACTCTATGATTACTGGAGAAATACTCTGATAATAGCATAAATTCTGATAAACAGTCGTGACTCACTTACACTGAGAAGCCTCTGTAAAATAGAATTTCAAAAGATGCATAAAATTAGCACAAAAACAGTAGAGGTGAACTCATGCATGAACTCATTTATCAGTAGGTTTCAGGATAATGGCAGCTCTTTAGCAAAATTTTAATTATGACTTATTTCTAAGATGTACTGAAGTAGATCAGACTTTACTCTTTGTCTATTATTTAGCTTAATGCACACACACATCACTCCATATGAATGATGAAATTTCTGTGGTGGTCTATGTTATTTTAGATCAACAGTCATTGTGTCACTTTTGCACAAATTCTGAGGACAAGTTCTAGTTACACGTTCTGATGATTAAGTTCTGACGTTCATAACTAAGAACTTGTATGAGTATTTACTAAGATAGATATTCCTTGTTCGAGTTAAGACATTATGTTCTGATGACTGTTAAGTTCTGGTATAGGTCTAAGTTCTGATTTTTCAGTCTAACCCTTTACTTGACTTATCTGTGAATAAAATTTGGTAACAGTCTCAGATTAATTTCGAAATGTTGAAGTGGAAGATTAATAGTCTATGGTTAAAACATAATGGCACTCGTCCTTGAACAGTTCACTCTTGTTACATGTGCACATTCCTTTTCCAATGACTGTTATTCTTTTTCAAGGTCTAGGGAGACGAGGTAGAATTAATTCTACCTGTCTGCATTCAATATCTTTGTGTCTCTTGGCATTCTCTTGCCTATATATGCAACCACTTCACATCAGTCTTTCCATCACATTCTTCTCACACACTTATCCTCCTTCTTCTGTCAAAAACACAATGGTTCGATACAACATGTTTTTGAACACACAAACCTTCACAATGAAGCTGAGAAGGCAACTTCTCAGAAGGATTCTGCAATTGGGGGTTCTAGGCTTCTCAAGAGGCTTAGACGTATGACGGTTCCTGCAACTCCCAAGGAATCCAAATCAACAAGGAAGTACAAGAAACAGAGGGCACAGAGGCCAGTTTCAGATGATGAGGAGGAAGCAGCTAAGGAAGGGGATCAGGAATCTCTGATCTCACAAGACAAGGAATTTGCTCCAGTCACTTCTTCTCCATCAACTCCATCTCAGGAACCTGTATCTGACAAGGCTAATTCACCTTCTATATCTCTTGTTGATCCAGGCACAAGTGCTGAAATTGATATTCAGAACTTGGTTGTGCCTGAAATACTTTTCTTAGAAGCTCCAACAGCAAATAATCCTTCCATAACACCTGTTACTGATGCTGTTCAAACTCCTGAGTTATCACTAACACCTTCTCTGCATCAAGATGATGATCAGATTTTAGGTGAGCATCAGGATATGGCTGTTGATCAGAACTTAGTATCAGATCAGCAATTAGAGGATGTTGAAGCCTCCATTGCTACTCATACAGTTGTCTTATCAGAAGATACTGATTCTTTAAGTTCTGATGCTGCAAATGTTGGAGATACTGGTGAAGCTGCTACAACTGTAGATGCTGATGAAGCAGGTCCTTCAGGACATACTCCTCCACTGACTCTTCCTAAGTCTGAACTGCTAAAGGAGTTTGTTATCAGGGATGCACCAGTACCTTGGAGTGAAACTCCTGCAGGTCAGGAGTGGACTAAGGAATGGAACTCAGTTTCATGTGTTCCAAATGCTTTACATCTTGCTGAGCACTTGACTAAAGCTGATGAAATGTTACATTCTGATGATTTTAAAATCCAGCTTAGAGTCACTGCATTGAGTACTAAACATCTACAAGGTCTTCATTCCAACACTCATGCAGAGCTACACAAGATTCAGGAGAACTTTATTAAACAGGAACAAGTTTGGAAACTTGATAAGAAAAAGTTCTTCCAACCTACCATTGACAGGGTTGCTTATATTGAGAAAACTCAAGAGAAGCAACAAGCTCAGATTGATCAAATTCTGACAAATCAAGCTTCTCAGCAATCGCAACTTACTGAAATCCAGACCTCAGTGGAACTACTTATCTCTCTTTTATTACCTGCTGATGCCAAAAAGGGGGAGAAGGTAATTAAGTCCAAATGCAAAACCAACAAGTCACTGCAAGGAAAGGATGATGGAAAAGATGACCAAGGAAACTCTGGAATGGGTGGTGGTCATAGTCAAGGTAGAAGGTTTACATCAAGACAAGCTAGTCACAGAACAAGTTCTGATACTGGGAAAAGAATAAGTTCTGCTGCTGGTAAAAGGATAAGTTCTGATGAACTTCTAGATCTTGATGAGGAAATGTCAAGACAGTTATTTCTTCAAGAAAATCCAGGGATGGACTTGGAAAGTTTAAAGGAAGAAGAAGCCAGACTTAAATCAGAGAAAGTCACATCTAATTCTGAAGCTTCTGGTAAAAAGTTACTTCCAAAACCTAAAGGCATTGTGATCAAAGAAAGGATACATACTGAAGAAACTTTGGCTAGATCACAACCACAGATAGATCCAAGATCCAAGGGTAAAGAAAAGGTTGGTGAACCTATCAAGCCTTATGTACCTCCTGAGGAAGAAGAAATTACTGATGGAAAAGATAATCTTGCTCTGACTTCAAGAAAAGTTCTTAAAACAACCTCTGACATGGCTCAAGTTGTTCAGAGTCAAGAAATTGTAAGTTCTGATATTCAGAAGAAGCAAGTAACCTCTGACAGTGCTCAAGTTAACTTGATATCAGAAAATAAATCTAAAACACTCCTACCAGGATTCACTAAAGCAAAACAGACTCAATCTTTGAAGACTACTTCAAGTGGTTTTGAAGCAAGAGTAGTTACTGGAAAGGAAGCTAGAGATAAAACTGGATTGGGAAGTGCTGATGAAAGAAGAGTACACAACACTACCGATGATCCAACTTCCTTGAGTGAACCAGGTATTGGAGCAACTCCTGAGAGATTGAATCAACTAGAATCTGTACAGATGGTTTACCATACCTTCTTGAAAGAATACATCATGTTGTATTTCATGACAGATGGTAGGGTTTATCATATAAGACAAAATGCCATTCCATTGAAGTATTTTGAAGAATTGGAGCATGTATTATTCTTACTTCAAGTGGATGACAGAATAACAGAGACTGCTGCAAACTACTTAAAGGAACAGATTCAGAGACAGAAAAGACTTTATTCTGTTAAGTCTGACAGCAGATATGTTCCAAAGTACAGAAATCACAATGGTGATATTGTTGATATGAAGCCTAATACTGCACAGATCAGAACATATCTTGGTATTAAGGGGCTTGAATTCAATCTAGAGTCTAATAAAGCTTATGTCATAAGACTAGATCGGGAGTTGAGAAAAGCAAAGATTAATGATCTCAGAGCTGCAATATTTCAAACTGGTGAAGATACTGCAGAGCTTAAAGATGTCAAACGGAGAATGATTGATGAACTCAGATATGCTGAGAAATGTTTGTTGAAGAATTATCTCAGAACAACTCCTGACATCAGAGAGATCAGAAAATGATGAAGCCAAGTCGAAGATCTACAACTGCTTAAATTCTGATATTTATACAGATTGAAGTTGTTATCAGAAGTTGAATTGGTAAAAACTTTAAGGACTGTAAGTTGTAGTTATCTTGTCTATTTCTCATGCATTTGTACTTAATGTTTTTGACATCATCAAATATCTGTTAAACTTGTATATTTTGTTAATTTACAAGTTGGGGGAGATTGTTAGATATATTTGATAATGTCATGGCTAATATGTTTTATGTTTAGATTTCAGATCTTATTTGAACAGAACAAATCAGTACTTAACTGATCAGTACTTATACTGGAAGTCAGAACTTAAGGGATATCAGTACTTATGTTATCAGGAGATAGATATCAGAACTTAAGTGCTGAAGGACGATCAGATAAGGACAGTAGCTGATTAAAGTTAAGAAGATCAAGATAAACATAAGAAGAGATATGCATGAAGAAGGAATTCCGTGAAGAATGGAATACTTGGAATAGAAGATATCTGATTGATATATTTTAGGAAGCAGAATTATATTCCATATCAATTAGCGATTATCTTGTAACTGTGTAGTATATAAACACAGACATAGGGTTTACACTATAAGTGTTATCATTATCGAGAATATTATTTATTATAACCCTAGCAGCTCTCGTGATATTTTGTTCATCACTGAGAGATAACAGTTCCAGATTGTAACAGAGTTTATTGTTTAAATAAAGTTTGTTTTCTGTTACATAAGTTCTTGAAGTTTGATTTGATTGTAATAAACACTGTATTCACCCCCTCTACAGTGAAAGTGTGACCTAACAGAGTTTGAAACATCCAATGAATTTTGGAAAGGAAAAGAATTTTGGCATAAACCAGGTATCTTGCTGATTAGGCAAAGATACCAATAAGTAACCTTTTCTACTAGTAGATGGACGAATTCCCCACTGGTCATCACCCTGGTCGTAATAGGACCTTATGCTGGACTGCCACTCAGCCACTTATGCATTTAATGGACTCCCACTGAGCCACTTACACTATCATGGACGCCCACTGAGCCCATGTTGCTTATGCCGACTCAATAGATGGACTTACTTCCCGAATGTTGGGTAAGTAATCAATTCATTTACCAAAATTGCAACCTTGTTGCGAATATAAAATACACCATAGAGCCGGATCCCTCAGGTTTTGAGCGAGTATTTAAATCCATTTCAATACCACTTCAACCCAAACTCTAAACCACAAACATTAAGCTACAATATCACCATAATAATCAAAATCATCTTATTAAACATAGGAATCTAGGCTTTGGAGATGATATACCTTCCTTGAAGTGGTGGGAGTAGCTAGGAAGCCTTAAGAAGCTTTGAGAAGTCTTAGGGATGCTTGGATCTTAAAGGAAAACAAGAAAATTTTCAAGTTAAAAACTTGAAAACACTATTCATTGTCTTCTTCATTGATTTAATGAAGAAGATTGAGAAAGAATTGATGGCTTAAACTCATGATATAGCCCTAACTATGCATAAGGATGATTAGGGAATTAACTCACCAATTTAGGAAGCTTGGATCTTGAATTTTTGAAATTTCTTGCCTTTGGAATAGTAAAAAGCCGAGAGCAATTGAAGAATAATGCCTTATTTTCTTTTTGTTTTGATGAGGAATGAATTATTTGGCTTGGTTGATTTGGTTTTGTTTTGTTTTTGGTTAATTACCAATTTAACCTTGATTTTGTGTGGTTAAAAATCCACCACATCTCCTTCCTTCCCATGTCATGCCTATGTCATGTTGTGATGTCATCTTTCCCTCCTTGTCCTCTTCTCATTGGTTGGGTGACATCACTCTCTCTAATCCCTTTGCTTAACTTCCTAATTGTTTGCCTAATGACCGCTGATCTGTTATACGGTTCGCTTAACTTTCGTTTTCGTTTATCGTTTGAAGGATCATACCCGGGATCTTATTACTTAGGTTCCCATAACCTTTCTCAATACATTATATTCCTTTTTATGATCCTCTATTATAATCCTTTAATTTAAATCTTTTTTATCCTGTTACCTTATACTCAATTCTCTCCGTATCTAGTGTATTTCCGGGAAAAATCAAAGTGTTCGGAATTGGATTCTGACGATCTTTACATACACTCATATACCATATAGAGTACTAATAAAATCTCAGAATATCCATAATAGAACCCCTACATAGTGTGGCATGAAAAGTTCTCTCATTCAGCAAAAATACTATTCACAAGGGTTACAAAAAAGTTGAAAATTTTGGGGGTTATTACAGTCTCCCCTCCTTAAAAGGATTCCGCCCCGGAATCAAACAGAAAACAAATGGGGGTACTTTTCTAGCATTGCGCTCTCTAGTTCCCAAGTCGATTCTTCTATATTATGATTCTGCCATAGTACTCTGACTAGCTTGATCACTTTGTTCCGAAGCACCTGCTCCTTCTTATCTATAATCCTAACTGGCTTCTCCACGTAAGTTAGATCTGGCTGCATATCCACCTGCTCGTACTCCACTATGTGTCTGGCATCCCGATGATACTTCCTTAGCATTGACACATGGAACACATTATGAACTTGTTGCAAGTTAGGGGGTAAGGCTAGCTCGTAAGCTAACTTTCCTATCCGTCTTAATATCTCAAAAGGTCCAATGTATCTTGGGCTTAGTTTTCCTTTCCTTCCGAACCTCAGTAATCCCTTCCAAGGGGATACCTTTAGCAGTACTAAGTCCCCTACTTCATATTCCTTGTCCTTTCGGGCTAGGTCTACATATTTCTTCTATCTGTCTTGGGCTGCTACAAGTCGCCCTCTGATAAGATCCACTATATCTTTGGTCCTTTGGACCACTTCGGGTCCGAGCATCTTCCGCTCCCCCACTTCATCCCAGTATAAGGGAGATCGACACCTTCTTCCGTACAGGGCCTCATAAGGCGGCATTCCGATGCTAGCATGAAAGCTATTGTTATAAGAAAACTCGATCAACGGCAAGTGATCATCCCAACTCCCTTTAAAGTCTATTGCACAGACTCTCAACATATCCTCTAGTGTCTGGATGGTCCTTTCACTCTGCCCATCCGTCTGGGGATGGTACGCGGTACTCATATTTAACTTGGTCCCCGCACATTCCTGAAAGCTCCTCCAAAATCTGGAGTTGAACCAGGGGTCTCGGTCTGAGACAATGGACGCTGAGACTCCATGTCGCGTCACTATTTCCTTAAGGTAAATGTCCACCAGTCTATCGACTGTGTATCTCTCATTGATAGGAATGAAATGAGCTGACTTTGTTAGTCGGTCTATAATTACCCAAATGGCGTCGTGATTGGCTTTCGTCCTTGGCAAGCCTACAACAAAATCCATCGCTATCTGTTCCCATTTCCATTCGGGAATCTCCAGGGGTCGTAAGAGTCCACTGGGTCTCTGGTGCTCTGCTTTTACCCTTTGGCAAGTCAAACATTTGTTTACCCATTCTGTTACGTCCCTCTTCATGTTGGGCCACCAGTAATATTCCTTCAAATTCCTATACATCTTGGTACTTCCCGGGTGAATGGAATACCTTGAACTATGGCTTTCATCCAAAATCTCATCTTTAAGCTCTTGAACATTCGGAACCCAAATCCGGTAGGAGTACCTCATTATCCCTTTATCATCTTTCTCAGTATGGATCTCCTCTCCAGTCATTGACTCTCTGCCTTCATTCATTATTTTACCCTGGCACAATCTGATCTTTTCCAATAACTCTGGCTGCATTGAGATCTCAAAAAGCTTTTCAGTTCCGGTTCCGGTTACCTTTACTTCTATTTCCATTCTCTCAAAATCCCTTATCAATTCTTCCGAAGTCGTTATCATTCTGAGTCTTTCCTTTCTACTAAGGGCATCAGCCACCACATTGGCTTTCCCTGGATGATAGAGAATCTCACAATCATAGTCCTTGATTAGTTCTAACCATCTCCTCTGGCGCATGTTGAGCTCTTTCTACGTAAATATGTACTTGAGGCTTTTATGGTCTGTGAAAATCTCGCACTTCTCTCCATACAAGTAGTGCCTCCAAATTTTTAAGGCAAATACTATTGCCGCGAGCTCAAGGTCATTAGTAGGATATCTAACCTCGTATTCCTTCAATTGTCTCGACGCATACGCAATCACTTTACCGTGCTGCATAAGCACACATCCTAATCCTTTGTGCGACGCGTCACTATATATCACAAAATCTCCTTTTCCGTCCGGCAATGCCAATACTGGAGCCGTTATCAACCTTTTCTTTAATTCCTGAAAACTGTTCTCGCATTTCTCCGTCCATTCAAACTTCTCTGTCTTACGAGTAAGTCGGGTCAAAGGGGCTGCGATCTTCGCAAAGTCCTGTACAAATCTACGATAGTAGCCGGCCAATCCTATGAAACTCCTTACCTCTGTGGGTGTTTTTGGCCTTTCCCAATTTGAGACCAGCCTCTATCTTGGAGGGGTCGACCAATACTCCTTCTTTATTGATCACATGTCCTAAAAACTGTACTTCATTCCGTCAGAACTCACACTTCGAGAATTTGGCATACAACTGCTCCTCTCTGAGTATTCCTAGAGCTATCCTCAAATGCTCTACATGTTCTGTCTCAGTCCTTGAGTAGATCAAAATATCATCGATAAAAACTATCACACATTTGTCCAAGTACTTCTTAAATACTCTATTCATTAAATCCATGAAAGCCGCTGGGGCGTTGGTTAATCCAAAGGACATTACCAAGAACTCATAATGCCAGTATCTGGTACGGAACGATGTCTTGGAAATATCTTCGGGTTTAATCTTTAGTTGGTGATATCCAGTTCTCAGGTCGATCTTGGAAAAATAAACAGCATCCTTTAGCTGGTCGAACAGATCGTCTATTCTAGGTAATGGGTACCTGTTCTTTATGGTTAGCTTGTTCAACTCTCGATAGTCGATGCACAGACTCATGCTCCCATCTTTCTTCTTAACAAATAAAACTGGTGCTCCCCATGGAGACACACTGGGTCTTATCATACCCTTATCCAAGAGTTCCTGCAATTGGATAGCTAATTCCTTCATTTCTAACGGGGCTAACCGGTAAGGTGCTTTTGAAACTGGCGCCGTCCCTGGGGCCAACTCAATAGCAAATTCAATCACTCTATCGGGTGGTAATCCCGGAAGGTCTTGTGGGAATACATCTTCAAATTCGTTGACTACTGGAATATCTTGTAAGTTGGGCACCTCCTTCTGCGTGTCCACCATATAGGCTAGGTAGGCCTCATTTCCTGTTCGTAGCATCCTTCTGGCCTGGGCCATAGTCAAAAATTTCTGCGTCTGCCTCTTTCCTCTAAATATAACTTCTTTCTTCCTTGGGATATTTAGCTTAACTTTCTTCCCTTTACAGTCTATCTGAGCATCATTGCTAGATAGCCAGTCCATTCCCAAAATTACATCAAACTCCCCTAATTTAAAAGGAATCAGATCAACACTAAAAGATTGCTCCCCTATGCCTATCTCACAGGCGGGGTGAATCTGGTTAACAGGAATAATTTCATGATTGGCTATTTCTACTTATAAGGGTTCTATCAAGGGTTCAGCCTTAAGTCTTAACTTACGCGCAAGGTCCTTTGATATAAAAGATTTAGTTGCTCCCAAATCAAATAAAACATTTGCACTGATTGAATTTAGAGAAAGGGTACCTGCTATCACATCTGAATCTTTCATAGCATCCTGGACTGTCATGTTGAAAGTCCTTGCAGTAGGTGGCTTATTAGAAGCAGCCCTGCTTGCTCCCGAAGCTGCTGGTTTGTTCATTGGGCATTCCCTCTTCCAATGACCCGGGTGTCAACACTGATGACAAGTGGTGGTTGGAATGACGGCAGGGGTTGATGATGGGCACTTAGTTGAATAGTGACTTCCCGACTGCACTTAAAGCAGGTTACTGGCTTTCCTTTACACTCCCCAGTGTGATTCCTTCCACATATGTTACAGGCTGACAATGGGGGTCGAGACTGGTTGGGATAGGACATTCTTGACTTCTGGCCGCCCTGGCTCACACTCACACTCATTGGCCGCTTAAACCCAGTGTTCCTTCCTGGTAGAGACACTGCTCCTCGATTAAATCTAGTTGGGAAGCTCCTTCATGCGGAACCTCCACCCATGCTCATACTTTTCCTCTTTATTCCTTTCTTCTCTCTTTCCTTCTACATTTGTTCACTTCCGACTTCTACAATCGTTGCCTTTTGTACCAGAGTGGCATAGTCCGTAAGCTCAAGGATTGCCACCCTATTCTGAATCCACGGTTTCAGTCCCTGCTGAAACCTCCTAGCTTTCTTTTCCTTGGTGCTCACAAATTCCGGCACAAACCTTAATAACTCAGTAAATTTCGCTTCATACTCTGCTACCGATAAATTATTCTGCTTTAGCTCCAAGAACTTGAGCTCCATCTGGTTTTCGATAAACCTCGGGAAATACTTTCCCAGAAACAACTGACTAAATCTCTCCCAGGTTATAATAGCATCTGTCTCCATGTTTTTCTTGGCCTCCCACCAGTAGTTAGCTTCTCCTTTCAGAAGGTAGGTAGCAAATACAGTCTTCTGTGCCTCATCGGTACTCAAAATCTCAAAGGATTTCTCCATTTCCTTTAACCATGCCCTTGCCTCAACTGGGTCGGCTGATCCGTGAAACTCAGGGGGCTTAAGGGACTTAAAAGCCCTGAAAGAGTTTGCCACAGTATTGTTATTTCCTTGAGGGGGTGGGTTGGGTTGACGTTCCAAATTCTGCCTTATGAGTTGCATGAACTGGCCCATGGGATCCATGCCTGGGTTTGGTACTGGTTGCTCAACCTCAGTTTCTCCTTCTTCAGCCTCTATCTCAAATCCCTCAAAATCATATGTTTCCTCTTCCTCTTCATACAGGGAGTCATCCTGTTCCACATAATCCTCATCTTCCTCTTCACTGTGTTCCTGGTTCCTATCATCCTGGTTATGGCTTCCCTGGTCCTCAGATCCAGGGTTCGCCCTAGTTCCAATCTTTCTTGGCGGCATGATTCTGATAATAAAAAAAATTATTGGGAAATTCAACGTTAGGTCACAATCATATACAACATTGTGCCTTGTACAGCTTCATAATGGGGAGAACGTATATCGCAATTCTATTATTTTATGACAGTTCTAATACGAAGTGCAGTAATAATAATGATAAAAACAGTGACCTCGTCACTCAGGAACTGAACCGAAACGAAACAAATATATACATAATACGAGAAATACATAGTTTGATCTGGTCAAAAGTACAACAGTGCTACAGCCATCTGTCCCAAAAGTGATACACAAGAGTCTATCTGTCTAGTCAGAAAAAGGGATACTATATATAAGTTAACTATCCCGGAAAATTGGCTCTTACTAAGGCCTCGGCTAACTAGACAACTAGACTATTCCATCGTCAGTCCTGAATCATACACCAGAGCGGGTCAGCTCCCATACCCTTTCCATCGCACGACGGAAGATATAGTCGGCCTGCCGCCTGGAGATCCTACCATGCCTGTCCCCCTGGAGAGATCTGAGTCTCGCTCGAGACGTGAGCTCTATCCCCGTAAGCTCCCTCCTCAAGGATCGGGGTATAGAAGCCCTAGTCTCATAAGCTCGGGTATGCCTACCCGCCCTCTCCGCATCCAACTCCCTCCTGGCCTCATCCAGTCGGGCCTCGGCAACAGCCACTCGGGTCCTCAGAACATCCTGAACATATCCATGAGCTAACGAAGACTACCTGTGGGCAGGGTCAAGAGGTGGTGAATCCGGAGCCGCTGAGGGTGCCTCCTCGGTCTGCCTAGGCTCGGAAGTATGGGTCTCTGAGCTGTCATCATAGGAAATCCAAGATAGTTGTGGAGGGGTAGGGGCTCTGACCACCGGAAGTGTGGGTAAAGGGGTACCAGCATACACTACCATAGGTCCAACACGCTCCTCAGCTACTGGGACCTCATCCGGGTCCTCCTCATCTGGAATAGCAATAACCTCTGTCTCTGACTCCTCTGAGGGGTCCTCCTCATCTGAAATAGCAATGACCTCCGTCTCTGACTCCTCTGAGGGGTCCTCCTCATCCTCCTCCATCTCAGGCTCCTCCTGATCCTCAACATCTAGCAGTGCCTCATCATGCTCACGCTCGAACATCTCAGGGTCCTCTATCTCAGGCGCCTACACATTAAACGAGCTAAGGTACTATCATGATACTTATAAGGGTTCTCGTAAGGGTTTTAACTATCAGTGCTACTTTAAGTAGTCCGACCATGAACTTGGCAAGAGTTCTTATTATCTTTGTGAGTTTATTATTATATCGTCGCATCATCTCTGAGGTTTATAACGCTTAGCTCTGATACCATTTCTGTAACACCCCCAGATCCGGGGTCAGGGATCCGGGTCGTCACGGTCTTTCTTTCCACAATATCACTTCACTTAATTAATAATAAATAACCTTATGCTGTGACCCCACACTAACGCACACCACAACCCGTTATAGTCTCAGAGATGAAATTGAAATAAGTACAAGTCTTTGAATCCATAATTTAAAAGTTATTACAACCCAAAATGATTACTTGATAATTTACAGTTAATTGCCATTATCTGCCACAAGTTATAATTATACATAATTTGATTCTCAAAAGTAGAGTGCCTGGTCTACCAATAGATCTACCTCTGCAGCTATAGCAGCTACAACATCATCGGGAAGACGCGGGACGCTTCCCACGCGCTTGCGCTGGGTCTGCTGGAGTCTGGCCATCTTTCCTAACTGTTGTTGTGTGATGAAGAAATAAAGCAAGAGTGAGCCTTACAGCTCACAAGATAATATATAGTGATAACAATAATATAAGTATCTAAATGGATACTTACTAGAATCTTTTATCATCTGTAATACTTACTAGATATAAGTAAAAACAAGGGATGAAGTTACCAGATACTTCACTACACTTATATCATTTATAAAGCTACTTGAACTACCACTGTTCAAAGTATAATGAGCTTTCAACAGTTCATCACATAGATGAGACTACAAGACAAGATTTGAATAGATTAAATCTTTGAAATATTATCAAAGGAAATGAAGTTATGATATACTTCATTAAGTTCTGATATATATATATATATCCACATATACATCTTCTTTATACATTTCCTGAAAACCTCTGTCATGTAAAGTATGAACAGAGTTTGAAACATCCAATGAATTTTGGAAAGGAAAAGAATTTTGGCATAAACCAGGTATCTTGCTGATCAGGCAAAGATACCAATAAGTAACCTTTTCTACTAGTAGATGGACGAATTCCCCACTGGTCATCACCCTGGTCGCAATAGGACCTTATGCTGGACTGCCACTCAGCCACTTATGCATTTGATGGACTCCCACTGAGCCACTTACACTATCATGGACGCCCACTGAGCCCATGTTGCTTATGCCGACTCAATAGATGGACTTACTTCCCGAACGTTGGGTAAGTAATCAATTCATTTACCAAAACTGCAACCTTGTTGCGAATATAAAATACACCATAGAGCCGGATCCCTCAGGTTTTGAGCGAGTATTTAAATCCCCTTTTTAAAAGGAAGATCTTAAAAATAAAAATGAGTTTTGGGATCCGCTCTAACTTTTAAAAATCATTTTGAAGACTCGAAAACACTTTAAAGAGTGTTTGGAGTAATGCTGATTTAATGAAGTAAATCAGTCTTAATATATTTAGAAAATGTCTGAATATTATTATTTAAATAATATTCTCATAAAGATAATCCTTATAAAAATAATTCAAGTAGAAGTATTAAAACTTATACTTGAAATGGATATTAAATAACCAAAGATATACTTATATAAAAGTACTATCTTTATTTGAATAATCGAAAATAAGTTTGATTTTTGACACCTTATTCTTTAATAAAATAAAGAATATATTTCAGCAAATAATCGGAGTCATAGATCCTCAAATGAATATTCAAAATAATATTCAATAAATAAAATAAAAGGAGTCATAAGTCCTCAGATGAATATTCAAGTAATATTCAATAATAATATAAAGTTATCGAATAACCCTAATTCGATTAATAGTTTTGAAAACTATAACCATATATATATATAAATATATATATATATACATATATACAAAATCTACTCGGGATCCTCGACTCCCAGTTTTAGAAAATGTTTTCACCTTTTGGGTCCCTATAATAAGGGTATATGCAAATTACCGCTATCCTCTAGCATAGGTATTATCAACTGAACCAATCAGATATATATGGCAAGAATACGAAACAGGCATGCATATGTACCATATAACATGCTACAATATCTCGCAAGAATTTTCTATAACAAATATGCATTTAACGCAAGATCATGCATATACACAAATACATCACAACAACAGTTATAACGGGTAGAAAACTTGCCTGAGCGACTTGGGGTGATAAAAGGCTCGGGACGAGTCTGGTAACCTATAAACAACAAGTAAGTTGGAATTAAACCAAAGTCACTTGTAAATCTATACTTTAACTAACTTAGACTCTAACGCTTGTTTTGCGCTTACTGATTCTCTTAAGTCACTCGGGTACCCTCGGCTCCACCATTTTTAATAATTTAACCTTTACGAGTTTTAAGGCGATTCCTTCGCGAGTGTCTTACCAACTGCCTAACACACTTACTATAAATGTTTCATACATTAATTAACCCTTTTTGGTCTTTAACCTATGTTTCAAAGTAAGGCGAGGGGAAAAGTTTCGTTCGCGAAACGCCGTTACTTGAAACGGTCGTTTCTCCTAAACCGTGCATCGGAATCGAACGAACTACATATCAAAACGAAGCTCGTAACACGAGCTATTTAGACATGGCAATGGTCATAATCTAGCAGGGGGTTCTCGGGTCCTAATGTTATGCACAAAAACAGTCTAAAGAAAATCGGACGTTACGACGGCTATGTTTACGCGATTTCCCAATTTTAAACCATTCAAAAACCATCCCAATTCAACCTCAAATCAATCATACAACCAACATCCATCCTTATCACATCATAACAGCCCCAATCAATTCAATTTTTAACATTCATACTTATGCCTAAGCTTGAATTTAACTATACTACATTCTTTTAACCAAAACAACAAGATTTACCATTCCATTTCAATACCACTTCAACCCAAACTCTAAACCACAAACATTAAGCTACAATATCACCATAATAATCAAAATCATCTTATTAAACATAGGAATCTAGGCTTTGGAGATGATATACCTTCCTTGAAGTGGTGGGAGTAGCTAGGAAGCCTTAAGAAGCTTTGAGAAGTCTTAGGGATGCTTGGATCTTAAAGGAAAACAAGAAAAATTTCAAGTTAAAAACTTGAAAACACTATTCATTGTCTTCTTCATTGATTTAATGAAGAAGATTGAGAAAGAATTGATGGCTTAAACTCATGATATAGCCCTAACTATGCATAAGGATGATTAGGGAATTAACTCACCAATTTAGGAAGCTTGGATCTTGAATTTTTGAAATTTCTTGCCTTTGGAATAGTAAAAAGCCGAGAGCAATTGAAGAATAATGCCTTGGTTTCTTTTTATTTTGATGAAGAATGAATTATTTGGCTTGGTTGATTTGGTTTTGTTTTGTTTTTGGTTAATTACCAATTTAACCTTGATTTTGTGTGGTTAAAAATCCACCACATCTCCTTCCTTCCCATGTCATGCCTATGTCATGTTGTGATGTCATCTTTCCCTCCTTGTCCTCTTCTCATTGGTTGGGTGACAGCACTCTCTCTAATCCCTTTGCTTAACTTCCTAATTGTTTGCCTAATGACCGCTGATCTGTTATACGGTTTGCTTAACTTTCGTTTTCGTTTATCGTTTGAAGGATCATACTCGGGATCTTATTACTTAGGTTCCCATAACCTTTCTCAATACATTATATTCCTTTTTATGATCCTCTATTATAATCCTTTAATTTAAATCCTTTTTATCCTGTTACCTTATACTCAATTCTCTCCGTATCTAGTGTATTTCCGGGAAAAATCAAAGTATTCGGAATTGGATTCTGACGATCTTTACATACACTCATATACCATATAGAGTACTAATAAAATCTCAGAATATCCATAATAGAACCCCTACATAGTGTGGCATGAAAAGTTCTCTCATTCAGCAAAAACACTATTCACAAGGGTTACAAAAAAGTTGAAAATTTTGGGGGTTATTACATTAATCATGACATAACACTAGTAACTGTAACATAGTTTGTTAGGAGCAATTGATGATATCAAGAAGAAACTCTTAGAAGTTCACATTAGAACTTATATCAACGGATGATGATGTCAACGGATGATGTAATCGGTATTTATCACATCAGTTAATCTTCGATAAGGAAAAGAAAACAGGAACTCAAGGCGGTGAAGGACTTTATCTCAGAAGAATTGTATTGAGTTTCCTTGTTGTTAATAGAATAGGATTCCTTATACATTATGTAGTTGTGCTCTATATAAAACACATATTAGGTTCATGCTATAAGCATTGCGAACATTGTTATATCGTTCGCATAACCTAGCAGCTCTCAAGAATAATTGTTCATCCTTTCAAGAGAGTACATTTGTAATCAGTTTTTATCTGTTAATATAAAAACTGTTGATTCTGTTGAAACTTTGTTGAATTGATTGTATTCAATGTATTTACCCCCCTCTACAGTTGATTAAGGGCCTAAAAATATAAACAGTTTAAGATCTAAAAATCAATCTACAATGTCATACAAAGAAGAAGAAGAAACACAGAATCCAAAACCACCACCCCAGCCACATCACAGACAAGAAGCAACATGAGTAGGTATGAAGCAATCAAGGTGCTTATCCTGAAGATACATGAATATCCAATCTGGAAAGTCAGGATGGCCATGTGTTTGGAAGCCACAAATCCTGAATATCTAAACAGGATCTATGATGGTCCTCATAAACCAATGAAGGTAGTTGTTTCTCTTGTAGGAGAACCAGAGAAGATGATAGACAAAGACAGGAAGGACTATACTCCTGAAGATATCTCATCTATCATGAAGGATGATAAGGTCAGACACATCCTGAACAGTAGTCTTGATAGTGTTATGGCCAATAGAGTCATTAGATGTAAGACAACAAAAGAGATATGGGATGCTTTAAAAGTAAAGTGTCAAGGTACAACCGCTATCAAGAAGAACAAGAGGACAGTACTTACTCAAGAATATGAGCACTTTGACTCAAGAGACAATGAGTCCTTAACCGCGATCTATGAAAGATTTTAAAAGTTTCTGAATGAATTATCCCTTGTCAACAAAGAATAAGATTTGGAGGACTCAAACTTGAAGTTCCTACTTGCTCTTCCTGAAAAGGGGGACTTTAAGTCACATCAATAAGGGATAACTATCAACTTGATGACACACCTCTAGATGAGATCTATATAGTTCTAAAAACTCATGAACTAGAGATGGAGCAAAGAAGCAAGAGAGAAGGATTTAAATCTAGACCAGTTGCACTCAAGGTTGAAGAGAAGCCAAACTAGAAAGCTAGGAGGAAAATCTACTCCAAAGGGAAATCCATGACTGCAAAGTCAGATACTGAATCATCAAATTCTCATGATGACTCAAATACTGATAATGAATCAGATTCTGACAGCGATCAAAATAACAATGAAGACATGGATCAAATGGCTGCCCTACTGGTTAAAAACTTCAAGAAGATGGTCTACAAGAACTTCAAGAAAGGGAGAAAATTTTCCAGAAAAGATTGCAGTTCCTCAAACTCTGATAAGAAACTCTGATAAGATGAACAATAGAAGAAATACTAATTGGAAGGAATCAAGATCTGGAAAACCTGACAAGTCAAAAGAGAGATGTTACAACTGTCATGGAATTGGACACTTTCCAGCTGACTGCAGAAAACCCAGAGCTGAGAAGAAACAAGCTTTGATCTCAAAGAAGAGAAACTGGGATGATTCATCAGATTCAGATGATGGGATAAATTATGCTCTCATGGCAAATGTAATATCCTTTATTTTTCAGGATTAGTATTATTATTATTATTATTATTATTATTTTAAATAAGTTTATGTGATTTTCTGATTTAAAAGGAATAAAATGGTGGATATTTTATTCCTATTTGATGAGTTCGTCTTATTAAATGGTAATGTGTGAATTGTTTAGTGTTTTATCGATCCTTGTTAATTTCTAAAAATATTTACTTAAATGTATTATTTTCAAAAGTTTATTTGAAAGTCGATCATTTTATTGATATCGGTAAATTGAATTTGTTTAGTAAATTAGTGATTAAGTGGATGTTTTGTCAGCGGGTTGTTATATTTAATATTATTTGTATGTGACTCCGTGGTATGCATGAATTATTTGTATGATTAAATGTTAAGTCGTATTGGTTTATTTTTAATTTTAAAAGTGATTTCATGGAGAATTTATTTCTATAAATATTGAGATTATCTATAAAGTCATTTTTATTGCTTTATAATTTTATTAATTATTTTTGGGAATTTATAAAATTTAGAAAATAATATTTCATCAATTAGTTATTCCTGAATGATTTTCTGATTATATTTAAGTGTAAATTCATTATTAAATTCTAGAATGTTTCAAAAATCATGAAATTCATATTTTCTTAAGTTTAGAATACTTCACGAATTTTAAAATTATTTCGGATCTGACGCGCGTTTCAAAATTAATTTAAATATTTTGAAAATTTATATTATTAATTTTAAATTATTCCGAGAAATTTTAAGACTATTCTCATAAGTTTTCGGGTTATTTTACCCATACAATTGCTCGTTTAATAGCGAGTTGCGAAGTAATTCGGGTTCGGGAAAATGAATAAATATGAACCTAAATTGGATATATACAACTGTGTTTATCTTTCTTCCCCTAATTCATGTCCCCGTCTCTCATTCAATCGCTCTTTCTCTTCTCAGTCTCTCCTCTTCATCTCTCTTTTCTTTCAATCTCTTTCTTATCTCTCTCTCTCTCCCCCGTTTCCTCCCTCGGTTCAGGTGAGTTTCACTGTCGTGCCTTTCTTTTTCCGGCTACCCTGTTCCTTTCCCAGCTATGTCTATCTCGATTTCTATAGTTCTGATTATTGGTTGGATGTACATATACATATATCTGTGTGTGTATTTCAGTCCATGTATGTGCGTAATCGTATGTGTATGTGCATTGTTCTGTGCTCTGGATTCTGTTGCCGCCTCTCGGATTCCGGCGAGGTGTGGCGACGTGCTTTTTGCTACGCGTATGCGCGTGTAGCCGTGTTGCCTGTACTGTGTTGCTGTTGTTTGGCCTGGTTATTTTTTGATTGAATTTTTATTATTTTTGCAAGGAATAATTGATTGATTTTGTGAAACAAATATTTCGTGCAGAGATTATTAGTGAATAATCGGTGAAATTCGTAAGGAAACCCGAAATTTATTGGGCACCGACGAATTTTACCTCCGTCGACGATGAGTCTCGGCGAGTCGATGATGGACCGTGATGAATATTTATGAGTCCTAAATTTATAAAATAAATAAAATAGTTCGTATAGTTATTTCTCGGAATGAAATTGGATAATTATTTTGAAAATCGTCTTGAGGTCCAGAGTTTGAAATTGTGATTTTTGGGAATATGATGTCGATTATGTTTCGACGGGTAGGCCGATAAACAGAGGAAACGTTGCCTGATTTTTGAGAAAATTAATTTCGGAAAATACGGGAACATATTATGTAATTATTGGGAATATCAATTGAGTATATAATATTATATTATAGAACATTTTACGGAAACTATTCCCGTATCATGATGGAATATTTTTGAAATCTATTATGTGTAATAAATAAATAAGGGATGTCACTCGGTGAAATATTTTGCAAAAGTAGTCCAATGACCTTATTTTATGTATCAACGGTTATACGTATTTTCCGAAAGTAACTACCGAATCCAATTTCAAGTATGTGAGCCATATCTATTTTGTATATTGAGATGGTTCATATAAATACGAGTTGGGTTATGAAATCGTACGGGTAGAATTTATAGTGAGGTTATGTCAAGCATAAGCGACCGTCTAATTGAGGGTATTTCGACTCTATAGGTTCCAGACGAAAGACCCAAGTTCCGAAGTCGGCTTAAGAATAACCTAGCGTTTGGTAGAAAAAGCTCTGCAAGATGCGGATCATTCGAGTTGATCAGGACAAGACGTTGGATAAAGAGTGAATGGAATTGTGTTGGTTATCAAGCTTCTAGAAATCGCAGGAGCAGCATATCAGTGAGTTGTTAAAATAAAAAGACAGTGAGGTCATGAGATGTTAGACTAAGATAATTGCGATGGTGCGAGTATGACTAACTGCTAAAAACCAAAGGCAAGTTCTCTATACTATTCTAATTCTAGAATAGTTCAATATCTTTCATATCCAACTGCTTATGATTATGCAAGTACTGTTTCTCTATTCTCAGTTTAGAATAGATAAATGTTTTACATATCGCTGAATTAAATGGTTTGTATGCAAGTACTCTTCTGCTATTCGATGTTCAGAATAGTTAAGTGTTTTTACTTATCAAATTACTGTATTTATAAATATTTTAGATTTGGAGAAAAAATGATTTGGTTGCGAATATTCCTGCCAAGTGAATGGGGAAATAAAATTATTAAGGGTGTCGATTATTATGACCCCTTTCTATATAATATTTTAAGATTGGATGGTTACTGGTTGCGTAAGAAGTCGAGGTACCGGTCCAGCGCAACCTATCATACGGAAGTGTAATATCTTGCAAGGCGAATATATGCCTTTCTTGGTGCCCTATAGGTACGGTATGGCTGCGGGATACCGGTGTTGTTTCGTGACTGATCATCAGGAACAACATAGTGCATAATTGTTTCCAATCGAAACTGTTGTTTCTAAATTGTTTTGATAATCATATAATAAGTGATTTATCAAGTATTTTGGTTTTGGATAAAAGGTGAAATGCTGTCTTGATTCAGATTCTGGTTGATGTTGATACTTAGTTTCCTGTTAAATATCAAAGGTGGTAATAATATAGATGATTGATGTTGACTTCAGGATGGGATGTTGTAAGCATCAATGTTCGTATTGATATCTAATTTGATATGACAACAAAATGAGTATTAATATCAAGTGTTCGGTTTTGAATAAAGTTTATGATTCAGTCCATAATCACTATTTCATGTTATTGTTGTTTATGATATTTTCGTAAACAATATTTTGCGAGTTTTATTCTCGTCAAGATTCAAAGTATTGCTGAAGCATTTTCTCTCAAGAATATCAAAAGATTTTTTAATACAATTAAGGAACCAATTCTAGGGGTTCCTTATCCAAATTTTCTGGTTCAACAATCATGATTTTAAATGTTTTGCTCTAATGTAGATATCGGTTTTATATCAAAATGACCATATATATGCTATAATGAACTTGCGGAGCATTTCTTTCGCTCATACTTGCCTGTTTTTAAATTTAACCACCAGTGAGGATTAGCTTGTGCTGTTTAGCTGCGTAATTCAGAAAGCGAAGGAAGAAGCTTTTGGAAGGTGATTGGTCCGGGTTTGCGGACTAGTATAAGTTCTATTGTGTACAGTTGTTTATATTATATAATTTTATAGTTGTGTATTATATAGTGGGGCCTAGTATACTTCTTTTCGAAGTTATACTAGGGGGTTTAGCTTTGAGTTTGGAAATTATTGAAAAGAGTTTTTAAGGAAAGTAAAAAATATATTTATGGAAATTTGGAATTCTTGTGCCTATAACTGTAACCTTAAAAGATCTTGGTGTAGTTTTGGGGTCGCAGATGCTATATTTCAGTTGTTGGCATTTATTTATTAATTAAACAGGTTATTTTGGATTAAGGTTTCATTGTGACGACCAAATCCTCTGACCCCGTATTTGGGGACGTTACAGCAAATGCTGATGTTGAGGATGACAATGCTGAATTAAAGGTACCTCGGACTATTATTGCTTTTGATATTGATGATATCTATGAATTAAGGTTATTTCTTAAGACTTTGCATGTTAGTTTTAGGGATCAAACCTTAGAGAATAATAGAATCAAGAGTGAACACTCTGAGTTAAAGAAAGGGAATGATCACCTAGAAATTGAGCTGTTTTCCATGTTAGAGATTCAAAAAGAAAGAGATAATGTTATTTATGTTAAAGAAAAATTGTTAGAAAAACATGCTTATCTAGAGAAAGAGTTAGTTAAAGAGAGAGAAGTTATTAAAATTTGTACTAACTCGGGAGATTTTAGAGAACACTTGTTGGGGATCAGGATTAGGATATTCTGCTAGATCTAATTCTTATAAGAAAAGTGGAAAAGAAACTGAGAAAACAGAACCATTAAAAACTGATGGCAAGGTCAAACTGAACAAGGTTCAAATAAAGACCATTAAGTTTAATCCAAGTGCTAATACTGTTAAGTCAATCCATGAGGAAGGGAAAGGTAGGTGTTAATAAGAATGGAAATTATGTATCTCCTCCTAATGCACCTACAAAGACATGTTCAAATTGTGGTAGCACTAATCATCTTGCTAATTCATGCAGGAAGAATAAAGAGATAAATGTTGTTCCTTCCGAATCAGAGTTTAGGAATAGAACAGTTAGATATAAACCACAGAGTCCTTGTTTTCATTGTGGTAGTGTTGTCACTCTATTTATACATGTAAAGAGTATCACAGTTTGCATTATGATTATTATAAACTGAAACCCTCTTTAGTTAAAGCAAAATCTGGTTCTGCATGTATAAATACTGATAGTAAGAATGTTAACATAAACTCTGATAAAAAGTCTTCTGCTGCATATGTTAACAAACTTAAGTAGGCCAAAGGATCCAAGCAAGTCTGGGTCCTTAAAACACTAACTAATTCAAATTACTGATTACAGGGTAACAGGAGGAATACTCTAGTCTTGGACAGTGGATGCTCAAGACACATGACTGGTTATAAAACCCTCATATCAGAATTTGAGGAGAAGGCTGGCCCAAGAGTTTCTTATGGAGACGGTAACTTAGGAAAAATCTTGGGATATGGAAAAATCAAAATTGGAAATGTCATCATTGAAAATGTTGCTCTAGTTACAGAACTCAAGCATAATCTGATCAGTGTGAGTCACATCTGTGACAGAGGTTACCATGTCAATTTCTATGAGGAGCATTGTGAAATTGTCAGTAAGTCTGATGGCAAGATTGCATTGACTGGTGTAAGACATGGTAGTTTATATGAAGCCAGGGTCTCCACAAGTACTGATGAATCAGAAGTTTGTCTAATGAGTAAAGCATCAGTGGAAGACATCTGGAACTAGCATTAAAGATTTTCTCACCTCAATTTTAACAATATCGATGAAATTGTGAGGAAAGATCTTGTGAGAGGATTGACCAATACAGTTTTTACTCCTGATGGCTTATGTGATTCATGCCAGAAAGCCAAGCAAAGGAAAACATTTTTCAAGAGTAAAACTAAATCCTCCATTCTTGAACCATATCATCTACTTCATATTGATCTCTTTGGTCCATTAAATGTCATGTCAATTACCAAGAAGAGGTATGCACTTATAATTGTTGATGAATATACAAGATACACATGGGTGTACTTTCTGCAAACCAAGGATGAATCTCCATCCATTCTTCTTGATCATGTAAGAGAGCTGGAAAATGGATCAACATACACAGTGAAGATCATCAGAAGTGATAATGGAACTGAATTCAAGAATAGTTCCATGGAAGAGTTCTGCAAACTCAAGGGGATAAAACAAGAGTTTTCTGCTCCTATAACTCCACAACAAAATGGATTTGTTGAAAGAAAGAATAGAACTCTGTTAGAAGCTACAAGAACCATGCTAGAAGAAGCAAGATTGCCTACCTACTTTTGGGATGAGGCTGTGTAAACTTCTTGCTTTACACAAAATGCAACATTGATCAACATGAATGGAAAAACACCATTTGAGATGGTGAAGGGAAAGAAGCCAAATTTGAAATATTTTCATATTTTTGGTTGTAAGTGTTTTGTCCTCAAAACTCATCCAGGGCAGCTGATCAAGTTTGATCTAAAAGCTGATGAAAAAATCTTAGTGGGATATCCATTGTCCATAAAAGCCTTCAGAGTTTACAATCTGAGAACAAGAATAGCATGGATTCCATACATGTATCTTTTGATGACAAGAAAATAACTGGTCTAGAAGATGCAGATGACCATGCTGAACTTTTAAATCCCGATCCTGATATAGTAAATCCTGATATCACTCAAAGCTCTGAGGTTCCATAGAACAGTAAAAATTCTTCTAACACTGAAGCATGTGTTGAGGGGAGCGACATGACTCAAATCCAGAGACTACTACAAGAGATTCAACTCAAGAAACATCAGTAAAAAGATCATCAGACTCATCTTCCTCAAACTCTGATGAGTTAATTGCTAATAATAATGGGAACACTGATTCATAGGGAGCATCAGGAAATAATAGTGGCACTAATTAAAGAAATAATAGAGAGTTCATGGGTCTAGGGGAGGTTCGTCTTCAAGGAGTCAACTTCCATCTGCAAGAAAATGGTCTAAGTCATACACACCTAACTTAATCATTGGAAACCCTGACAGTGGTGGAAGAACAAGAAAAGCCATGCAGAATGAATGTTTCTACCATTCTTTTCTATCTCAAACTGAACACAAGAAAGTTGAAGAAGCTCTGCAAGATGCTGGATGGGTCACAACAATGCAAGAGGAGCTCAATGAATTTAAAAGGAACAAAGTCTGGACTCTTGTGCCAAGACCAAAGAACAGATCTGCAGTAGGCACAAAGTGAGTGTTCAGAAACAAAACTGATATTGAGGGTATTATCACAAGGAATAAAGCAAGACTGGTTGTAAATAGTTACTCAAAACAAGAAGACAATGATTATGATGAGACATTTTCTCCAGTTGCAAGGCTTGAGACAATTAGAATCTTTCTTGCCTATGCTGCTCCCAAGAAGTTTAAGGTGTTCCAAATGGATGTGAAGAGTGCATTTTTAAATGGAGAACTTGAAGACGAAGTTTATGTTGAACAGCCTCCAGGGTTCATTGATCCAAAGTATTCAGATCATGTCTACTTACTGGATAAAGCACGACTGAAGCAAGCTCCACGGGCCTGGTATGAAACACTTGCTATATTTCTGCTAGAAAGTGGTTTCATAAGAGTTACAATTGATAAAACTTTCTTTTATAAATACCATGGTAATGACTTGTTGTTAGTACATATATATGTTGATGATATCATTTTTGGATCTACTGATGATGAACTCTGTGAGAGATTTGCAAAGCTAATGCACTCCAAATGAGTATGACGAGAGAATTGAGTTATTTTCTGGGTTTACAAGTAAACAGGCTGATGAAGGAATCTTCATAAATCAATCCAAATACATCATAAATTTACTCAAAAGATTTGGAATGCAAGACTGCTCAACTGCATCAACTCTCATGGCCACTGCAACCAAGTTAGATTTAAATACTGGTTCTTCAGTAGATATAACTAACTACAGAGGTATGATTGGCGCACTCCTATATCTGACTGCTAGTAGACTTGATATCATGTATGCTACATGTCTCTGTGTAAGGTTCCAAGCTGATCCTAGAGAACCTCATCTATTAGCCGTGAAAAGAATTTCTAAGTATCTCAAAGGCACCATGAATCTGGGATTATGGTATCCTAGAGATTCAGACTTTAAGCTAATTGGATATTCAGATGTTTCTGGAAGCTGCCAACTCCTTGGCGGCAGATTGGTTTCTTGGTATTGCAAGAAACAAAAGTTAATTTCCACATCAATTGTAAAAGCAGAATACATTACTGCAGGAAGCTATTGTGCTCAGATTCTATGGATGAAGAATCAACTACTGGAATATGGGTTAGACTATTCTTCTATTCCTATATATTGTGATAATCAAAGTACTATTGCAATGACAGGAAATCCAGTGCAGCATTCAATGACTAAACACATTGGTATCAGGTACCATTTCATAAGGGAACATATGGAAGCAGGTATAATAAAATTGGTCTTTGTTCCAACAGATCAGCAAGTAGCAGATATATTCACCAAGTCTCTCTGTGAATCTACTTTCACAAGATTGGTGAATGAATTGGGAATGATATCAAGACAATTTTCAAACTCTGATAATTAAGACTGCCGGTAAATTGAAGCATGGTATCTTATTATGTGTCAGTACTTGTTAGATACTAATTATTGTGCTAAATGTTGATGTCATGATAACATGCAATTATCTTCAATGATCTTATGTGAAAACTGCATGTTGAACTACTGATTGTGCGTAAATGCTCTGTTATTAGTTAAACTTGCTTTGACTAATAGATGTTGTCAGTAATTAATAAATTCTGATATTGGTCAACCTAGTTTTAACTGATAAGTTCTGATAGTCGTAACTAAAATACTGATAATGGTTAAACCATGATTGACTATTATACTTTATTGTTTATTTTGAATTTATTCAAAATAAATTGTTACGCATTATATTTAATGAATCAGCGAGTTAATGGAATATCTTTTAATTGCATAAATAGGTTAGTTACTGATGTAAGTATCTAGTAATACTTGCGTACTTACATTAGGAATAGGAATCTAAAGAGAGAGATTACTTTATATTTACCTAGATACACATAATTGTGTATTCATATTATGATTAATTATTACATGGTTAATCAAAGAGTCCCCTAAGTTTCTAAATTCCCTTCTATAAATACAAACCCTCCACTCTCAAAACTTCTTACTTCCTTTTCATTCACAAACTCCAAATATACTCAAATTATTCATTCAGAATCTATGGCCACTGTCTGTTCTCTTACCCATGGAGTTTATCGTCCGGTTGCAATTCCGGAATATGGAAGACTATATTTTGACATCTTTCGTTTTAGGGTAATCTTTAATGGTCAAGATTATCCTACTTATGAGATCCCTCAGTCGATTCTTGACCGACTTAACTCAGATAACACTCACTTCATCTTTTCAGAATGGATGTCCACTTTGAAAAGATGAGAAGATCTGAGGAGGCTGAGCAACGACGCCTAGAGGAAGAACAATGTCGCCTCAAATGGTTTGCATTGCAAGAGAATATAATTTCTCTTGCAGTATCTATATCATGTATCTTCCATCGGAGGTCGATGAAGAAGCTGGAAGATGAAAAGAAGAAGAAGTCCGAGTAACTAGATTGTTTTTGGGGTTTATGTTTAAAATTCTATAAAAGCTTGTACTCTGCTTCTTGATTATTAATGAAAATGTTTTTGTCTTATTTGACTCTTTAAGTGAATAAATTCTTGTTTACTTTCTTGTGTGTGCTTGAATGTTTTCAATTGTTCATAATCAGTACTGCATGCTTAATTTCATATGTTTTTACTAGTGCATGTAAAGAAATTAATCTCTGTTTAAGTTCATGTGATCACTTCAGTACAGATTGAGCATACTACAGGAACTAACTGATATAACTAAAGAAATTTATGAAAGATTTAATTATGAGTTCACCAGAATTATAATCTTTGAGTGTTGCATTCTATCCAAATTCTTTGAATTTTTTTTTTCTCACCAATAAACTTGTCAACACTCAATATCAGTATCATAAATTTTATATCTCAAATTTCTTCTCACAACTGAAACACTTGAATCCATTTCTCAAATTTTTCCAAAAATCAAGTGACATAATTCTTAAATTGTGATCACCACTCAGAAACAACATCTAGTTGGTTAGAGACTACTTGCTGAGGTAGATCTTAATGATACTAAGAAAGACACAGAGGTTTCATCAGTTTTTACTGAAGACTCTGTGATAGCTTTCAATAAACACATTCAAGTGTTAGTTCTTTGCAAGAAGAACAAGATTTGAGATCATGGTACATGACAGTAACCTGATCAAATCCTCTCCAATTCAAATGAAGGTTCTCATTGTTGATGAACAACAACTGTCATAACTATAGTGTTAACTGTGAGCTTAATTGTGATCTTCAGATTCACAAGGTATAAATATTATTGTTACTTTATCTCATCATTTATCCTAAATACTGATTCAGTTTTTTCAGCATTTATTTTTCATGATATAAATCATGTTGGAATGATTACTTCTAGACCTTATTTAAGGACTACCTCTAGTAGAATGGCCATAGATCACCCTTCCTTAGCCACCTCTTATTTCTGTAGGACAATCTTTTTGAGCTTTTTTGGTGAGATGTGTGATGAGATTGAAAGAAAACATAATTAAAGAGAGGCAGGATCCTTCCTGGCAAACGGAGAGGTAGATTAGAGATAGGATTTAGTAATCCTTATGAGGAAGCTCGGACTATTAAAAGTCATAAGATGTGTGGTGTGAGGAGTAGTGGGACTACTTTAAAGAATAGAGAGATTAAGTTTTATTTGCTATATGTTTGCAGGTGCACAGAGTACTAAAGAAACAGATGCTGAACAACAGTCTGTTGAACCTCAAGTAAACTCTGATGTACCGAGTGCTATTAATCTCCCTGCAAGTCTAAGTACTGATACTTTCTTGCAGTCCATACATTCTACTATTCCACCACATGATGTAATATCTGGGATATATCGTGAAATTATCTCGGTTAATAAATAAATATTCTGTATATTCTGTATTTATTTTGTGAATTAATTGTTAAGTGATATATGTGTTTGGATGTTTCAAAATGATATAAATTGAGTATTTTAAATTTATATGTTCAAAATAAAATATAGATAATTGTCATATCTTCCTATTAATTTTTATGTTGATTTATGATTTTATAGAAAATGTATGGATTTAATAAATTATTTTTCCGAGTATTTATAAATTATTTTATATAATCGGGAACCAGCCGACTTCACCCGTTTTTACGTTTTTATAACTCGAAACTCTTCCGAGAACTCCTTCCTAACCTAATTGCATTATTTCGAGCATTTTCCATATTTTGACTTTTTCGATCCAGCGTATGGTTATTACTAATTTTCCGTAAATATAAATAGCCTTTATCGTATTTTATTTCGTACCGAAAATCATTTGCAAACAGTAATTATAGAATTTTTCAGAGAAAAACCCTAATTTTATATAACCTTCTGAGAATCAAACCAACATTTCAAGGTGTTATTGATCTTTGTTTGGAAAGCTCGAGTAACCAAAACGAAGGATTTAAGGAGTACTATCAGATTCTTCAAGTTTCAGAACTGCAGATATCAAGGTTTATTTTCTATATTTTTAATTATTTTGGAATTATTTTGATTAAAATTATGAATTTTTGTTCGGATAATTGTTGGGATGATTTAATGATTCCATGTTGTAGAGATTTTCCTCCTGATGATTTTGATATATTATATGACTTATTTGGAGTTCAATAACATGTTCAAAATTGAGTTTAATTTTCGAATTTCAAAATTTGGGTTTATAACCCGTATGAATGTTCTTAATTGAAATTTGGGGATTTTTGTTCTAGGGGTTATTAGATATTTTTGTTGATTGTATCATATTCCTTGTTGAAGTTGCAATCGATTCATATATATTACAACAAGTGACGATTCCTGGTTTGCTCGAATCGAAGCAAACAAAGTTCTCCGGAACCGGCGAACTTCTCGGCCAATTTCCGGCCAACTACGGGGTTATTAGAATGATTTGATTATTGGGTTATGTTCATGGTGAGTAGTAGATGAAATATGGAGGTGGTAGTGGTGTGAGGATGCCAGAATCGTGTTCTCCGGCGAGGCAGGATATTTTCCGGCGAAGGGGCTGCAAAATTGCACTTAGGTCCCTGTACTTTTGAAACCGATGTAGTTCAGTCCCTGAACTTTTCAGAATTTGCAAAAATAAGATTTTTGTTTATAAATTATTTAAAAATCATATTTCCTATTTATTTTAATTACAGAAATTCATTTTTAATTAATAAAAATTCTAAAAATTATTATTTTAATTCCAAAAATTATTTCTAATTCAAATATAAATCTGAATTAATTAGTTAATTAATTTTAGTTAATAATTAATTAGTTAATTGGTCATTTAATTCAGAAATTAATTGATTAATTGATTTAATTAATTATTAATTAATTTTAATTAATTATTTAATTAGATTTAATTATTTATTATTGATTTGAAAATTCCGAAAAATAGTTTCGGCCTTTAAAATATTTTCCTAAATTGTTTTTAAGACTCGATAATTATTATAAAATTATTTTGAAGCCCGATTCGGCCAACTAAACCCTGTTTATTATTTCAAAAATGGTTCAACGCCCTGTTTAAATTCTGAAAAATGTTTAAAAATCCATATTAAGTATCTAAAAAATACTTTTAACCTCAAACCTTCTTTAAAAAGTATTTTCAATCAAATATCTTATGTGTTATGTGTTATATGTGCATTGAATAACTTGTTAAATGCGTATATCTACGTTATATGACTGTTTTGATCGTATCTTTCAATCCGTAAATCGGATTAGGGTGAAACGAAGGGTAAATAGAAGCTTATATCGAATAGAATCATATGAGTTGTGTACTGATAGATACTTATGCTATGTGAGCAGAAGAGGCCAGGCGTGGGAAAGGAAAGCAAGTAGTCGAGGAGTAAGAGATTGTGATTGGAAGTTAGTGAAGTAGAGCAGGCTAATACAAGGCAAGTGCTCTGAACTTTCTCGAGATATATTGTGAATAGTTCATAATTATGTTTTATATTGCAAGTGGTTTGAGGCACTGAACCCTAAACCTTGATTCCAGTTATTGATCTTTAAGTCGTAAACATTATTCTTTCTGAATAATTGATTATTGAATACCCGAATACAAACCACAAGTATACGATACTACTCTACAAATACATACAAACTAAATACTGAACACTGAATCAAGACTGCTTACATACTCAAACTTTTGTACCTTATACACTGAATGACCAAATCCTTGTAACCCTGAAACCTTGATTCTTTTGTTATCAAATTCTTTCACTAGCTAATAGCCATTCTTTGAAATTTCCATATTGTTTCCTTATGAAGATTGAAACCATCTCATGATTGGAAATCCAATGTTTTTTATGATTCTGTTTAGTGCTTTACATTGTTTATTCTGTTGTTGTGATAGAATTAGATTGTCTTATAAACTTATGGACCAGATTCGTGGTCAGACCAGATTGGTGGTCAAGTTAAGCCAATATATGCTTTGGATCCAGTAATTAGAGTAGAGTTGTGTGCCTTGCTCGGGGCTAGTGTGTGACTGATCAGCAGCCTAACCTTGTTTTTTAAAATAAAAATATAATATCCAATTCTATATCATTATTCATTATTCTCTTGATACCTTAACTCATTTCACTTGATCATTATTTATTCTCAGTATTGTCAATGTGACTTGCTGAGCTAGTTAGCTCATTTGTGAGATTTTGTTTATATTCTTTTCCAGTTGAGAAGAAACCAGTTGGTAGCGAGGATCCCCAATCTAGTGCGAGTGCTAGGGATCCAGGTTGATCGAGATAAGCTAGCTGACCGCTTTTGAGATAGTTTAAGTTTGTGAAGTTTGTAAGAATGTTTATTATTCAGTTGTAAGTTTAAATAGTTGGGATTTGGACGATTGTAATATAATTTTGTGTGTGTGTGGCTTGTGTACATACTTTACCCTGTTGTGGTCCGTGGTAGTTGGTAAGTAGGGTAACTGCATATTATTATTATCTTTATTATATTTATAAATAGGTTAATTAAAGAGTGTGTATGTGTGGACCCCAAACTTCTGACCTGGGTTTGGAGGGCGCACAAGTTTGGTATCAGAGCTACATGTTATAATTCACTGACACAAGCCTAGATCGACGGGAATGGGTAGAGGGTTAGGATTAGAAGTAAGAAATAGAAAGATAAAACGTCGAGAGGTTGAGTGCAATGGTATAACAGGTATTAATATGATTCGCGTTGTGGTTCGAGATTCTTATTTTTCGATATAATTTTAGATAGCAGTGATGACCGACCCTTTCATCCCGGTACCAGCTGATCACTCATAGCCCTCAGTTGGAGGACCATCTTCAGATGCACGTCCTATTGCCCCACCATGTTGGCTATTTTACCCCCAGCTGTGTTGCAACATGTACCACTGCAGGCCATTCCACCCTTAGGCATGAGGCCACCAATCAGAGGACCCCCACCTGCTGATTCAGATTCTACTGGGCGTTCGGTTGCGGGTGCCCCATTCCAGTCTATATTACATCATGTTCCCTATCACTGGTATGAGGCTCTTCTGATAGAGCGTGATTCCCTATTAGCACAGATTCGAGAGCTACAGCATATAATCAGGACTATAGATGTTGATCGTAGTGTGAGGAGCTTCCAGAGGAGATCCATGTGACACAGAGGGTTCTTGAGGCCAGACTGCCTGATGCATTTATGGGATGGAGGACCTCGAGAGGCTAGGCGGACCAGAGTTTCCTTGGAGTTAGAGAAAAAGACACAGAGATAGAGATGTTGAGCAGTGCTGTTGTGGTTGCTTATTATGTACAGTAGTGTGTAGTATGTATCAGTAGACTTTTGGGTTGTATTTATAGACTAGATCTGTTGACTAGTGAGTAGGTTTGTTGTACCCTTTTGCTTTTTCTTCTGAAGCGTTTTTACGCTTGTACTACCTAAAACTTTGATCTATATATATATTAGTACCTTTTCCTTTCCAACATTGTCATTTACATTATTGCACCTGTTTTACCTTACTTATTGCACCAGTTATACCTCTTGTGATACCATGTACCCTATTCCCTTAAATGTTTACATTCTGTAAAGAAGCATGCAATTTACTTAGTTCAATTGTTACAACTGTTTTCAAAAAGGGATATTTCTATTTTACAAAACTTTTCTTTTATGCAAAGAATCTGATTTAAAGGCTAAATAAGTTGTTTGATTCTTTACAGAAAATGCCTCCCAGAAGAAATAACCGCACCAACACCCAGAATGAAGAAACCAACAACAACGACCAAGATAATACCAACCAGAATGCAAATCCAGGACCTATAGACCCAGCAGTAGCCCAGATTCTTCAGATCTTGGCTCAACAAACAGTTCACCAAACTCAACAACAACAAAGACAGACCAATCCCCAGGTAATTTTCAAAAAATTTCAGGAAGTGAACCCACTAGAGTTCAAGGGTTCTTTAGATCCAATTGAAGAGAATGTTTGGTTAAATGAAATAGAGAAGTAGTTTGCTTTAGGTAAGGTAAAGGAAGAACATAAGGTTGAGTTTGCAAGTTATCATTTGAAGAATGAGGTCACCTATTGGTGGGAAACTGTGAAGACATTGGAAGGTGCAGATACTATTACTTGGGAGAGGTTTAAAGAATTGTTTTTAGAAAAATATTTTCCTTAGTTTGTTCATGACCAGATGGAGTTGAAGTTTTTGGAGCTAAAGCAAGGAAATATATCGGTAGATGATTATGAAAATAAGTTTGAGGAATTGTCAAGGTTTGTGCCATCATATGTGGATATTGACAGGAAGAAGGCCAAGAGATTCCAGCAAGGTCTGAAGCCATGGATCAGAAGGAAGGTAGCCATATTTGAATTGGATACCTATGCAGGAGTTGTACAGAAGGCCATGATTGCAGAGACAGAAAGCGAGATGTCACAAAAAGAGAAGGAAAGTAAGAAGAGGAAGTTTGAAGGGAATGAAGGACAATCACAACCAGGGAAGTTTCCAAATTTTAAAAAGGGTAGGTTTCAGCCAGGAAGGAATTTTAATTTCAAGAAGCAGAATGCAGGCAACGGAGGTCAAGGCAACCGTCCAGCCAATGTGAACCAGCTAAATCAGTTGAGGCTAACTTTTCCAGATTTTCAGGTATGTGGGAAGAAGCACGGAGGAGTTTGTAATAAGTTGAATGTGGTTTGTTTTAAGTGTAATTAGAAAGGGCACTATTCGAGGGAGTGCTGCAACCAGCCAGCAAGAGAGCAAGTGAACAAGGATCCGCCTACCCGGAATCCAGCAGTTAAGGTTCCAGCCATTGGATTTACATGCTTTAAATATGAAAAGCCAGGACATATAGCCAGGGATTGCAAGACACCATCCTCAGCCAGTAATGCATTGAAAATTATGGGATCTACTCCAGTAGTGAATGAGACTCCAAGGGCTAGAGTTTTTGATATGTATGTGAATGACGCTATCCAGGACACTGATGTCGTGGCAGGTACGCTTAATGTGAACTCTTTATGTGCCAACGTGTTAATAGATTTGGGAGCAATTCGATCGTTTATTTCTCTAAATTTTGTTAGTAAGTTGAATTGTCTAGTTAAGTATTTAAATGAAATAATGAATGTGGAACTAGCAAATCAAGAACGTGTATCTGTTAATCAAGTTTGTGGGAATTGTGCAATTGAGATTTCTGGTAATAAGTTTGTGTGGATTTGATACCATTTAAGCTAGGAGAGTTTGACGTTATCTTAGGAATGGATTGGTTATCTAAGCACGATGCCCAGATAGATTGTCGAAATAAGAAAGTAATGGTAAAGATGCCAGACGAGAGAATAGTAATGTTTAAGGGACAGAAACAAGTAAAGAAGTTCTTAAGGATGATTCAAGCTAAAGGTTGCTACGGAAAGGATGTGAGCATTTCATTGCATATGTAATTGATAGAAATCAGGAGCCAGCAAAACTTGAAGATATTCCGGTAGTCAATGAATTTCCAGACGTGTTTCTCGATGATTTACCAGGACTTCCTCCAGATAGAGAAATTGAGTTTGTAATCGACTTAGCACCTGGAACGGAACCAGTATCCAAGGCCCCGTACAAAATGGCGCCGTCAAAATGAAGGAACTTCTAAAGTATTTGCAAGAATTTTTAGAGAAAGAAGTAATCAGACCTAGTGTATCCCCGTGGGGTGCACCGGTATTATTTGTCAAGAAGAAGGATGGGAGCATGAGACTGTGCATCGACTATCGAGAGCTCAACAAGCTTACAATCAAGAATAAGTATCCGTTACCTAGAATTGATGATTTGTTTGACCAGTTGAAAGGAGCCAAGTACTTCTCCAAGATTGATTTGAGATCGGGATATCACCAACTAAAGATTAAGCCAGAGGATATACCAAAGACAGCTTTCAGAACAAGGTACGGAAATTATGAATTTTTAATGATGTCTTTTGGATTTACCAATGCCCCGAAAGCATTTATGGACCTGATGAACAGAATTTTCAAGGAATACTTGGACAAGTTTGTTATTGTGTTTATAGACGATATTTTGATTTATTGAAAGACAGAATAGGATCATGTAAAACATTTGAGGACAACTTTGGAGATCTTGAGGAGGAAAAAGTTATATGCTAAATTCTTGAAGTGTGAGTTTTGACTACATAAAGTTCAATTCTTAGGACACATAGTCAGTAATAAAGGGATCAAAGTGGACCCAGCGAAGATTGAAGCAATTATAAATTGGGAAAGGCCGAAAACACCGACAGAAGTAAAAAGTTTCTTGGGATTAGCGGGATATTATTGGCGATTTGTTCAAAATTCCTCAAGGATTGCAACACCATTGACAAATGTTAGGTCCCAATGTGTTTGTAGAAGGGGGGTTGAATACAAACGTTACCAAATAATCGAATAAAATGCGGAATAAAAAATGTGAAACAAAATTCAAGTTAAATAAAAATATTATTAAACTTGAAATGTGTTACAACAACTGTATCGATTACAAGGTATTAATCTCAAATCAATTATTACAAATCTAGAATAAATTCGACATGAACTTTTTCTATTTTTGTAATTAAAAGATCAAATGCTAAATGCGATTTGAGATTAAGTTCTAGGGATTTTAATCCGCTAGATTGATACACAAGAACAAGATAAAGATTTCTAGTGGATTAGATTTAACATTACAATCTAGAAATTATGATCTTGAATAAAGCAGATGAAGGATGTTATATTTTTCAGAGGCGGCTGCTCTTTGTTCTTGTCTCCTCTTCTTTTGTTAAAATGACTTCTGCTTCTATTTATCAACAGCTGATTTAATTGAATTGGAATGACAATCCTTTAAGCTTGTATGACTTTCGGTAGGACAATTGAATGAACTAGCAAGACAATCTGAATGAACTAGAATGACAATCAGAATGAACTAGCAAGACAATCATCCTCCTAGAGTGACTTTCGGTGAGACAATGTAAAATGGCCTAGCATGACAATCGGTATGACAATCCTGATTGTCATGCTAGTTCATTTTCAATTGTCTTGCTGATTTAAAGCTTAAATTTAATCCAATTAAACTTCTGAAAATTCCTAAAATTCCTAGAATTAAATCAGAATTAATTAATCAATTAATTCAATTAATAAATAAATAAATTATTCTTCACAGATATAATTTATTTTCTTAATTAAATTAGATGAATTAATTAATTAATAGAGAATTAATTCTAGTCTTGAGCAGCAACCATTCTTCTGTAAATCTTCCGAAAATCACTGAAAATTATGAATCAATTCCACCACTTCAACGTTGACACTCGATGTACTGTCTGGTTCATGAGTGACTAACTTCCGTGACGTTTCTTCATGTCTTGACTTTGACACTTTGATTTTCTTCAGATCAAATCCTTGTAATTAATTGATACTCTGACGAGATCTCTGTCACTTGATTAAATCCACGATCTTGATTTATATCACTGAGGCATGATCAACTTCTTGAACTTCTTCCAGTGAATTAACTCCTCAAGTCTGTAGATGAACCTTGTTTCTGAATCCTTTGACAGATATTACTTTGCGAGATCTCTTTGACGGTCGATCCACTATTTACTTATTACATTCTTATTTGAGTTAAGTTGAATCCTCGAATATACAAATAGGCTATGACATATGACTTACAATCTCCCCCTATTTGTTTGTTAGACAATAACACACAAATACCTAGAGGATAACTCAACTAACAAATAAGAAAAAGATATAAACATACATGCAAAGTAAATAGCAGAAAAGTTCTGGATGAGATTTAACATTTTCCAGATTCCAAGTAGATGTTCCTCTAGACTGAACATATCTTCAAGTAGTTCCATCTTCATTTGTACAACCACATTTCCTGTTGAGAAGCCCATATCTCTTGCTTCTCCCCCTATGAGAATCAACTGATTAAAGAAGATCACCTTCGTTTTACCACCTCTCCCGTACAATAGGATCCGCAGATAAAAACCAATGGTACTCCCCTAACAGCTTCTTCCCTTATCAGAAAATCACCTTGTGTTTACCACCTCTCCCGTACAATAGGATCCGTAGTTACAAACAACAATGGTGTGGTGTAGTGTACATGTAGGATCTTTTTCTTACTCCCTGCTATTTCTCCCCCTTAGTTGAGGAATCCTCCAAACTATTACTTAAGCTTCTATCTCCCCCTTAAAGAAGGAATGTATGCCGTCGTCTGAAGGAGTTCTCATATTTCACTTGGTTGGAAAAGAAATAACAAGTAGTTTCTCTTTCTTCCTCACTGTGAGTGTGTGATTCTGTTTAGTGTACCTCACATGTGTTTCACTCTTCTCTCCACTCGTGTTTACACTCATTCTCACAAGTGTATCACTCCTCTCATAGCTCCAAAAATCAGCTGTACCTGCAAGGAAAATCACCTTAGCCATCCTTAAGGAGGTCACAGGTGGTGCAATGGGAGTTCACAAATCCCCATCCTTGTTAAACTCGTCAGATGAATCTGAGTCATAATTTACAAGTTGCTAGTTTCCCTTTTAGGGTTCCAGATTTGAATTCTGGGAAGGTAAACAATGATCCAAAGATTTTAGCATAAAGATCAAGGTTCCCTTCTAATGTCTGTGAAGACACTTCCTTGTGACTCATCAGGTAATATCTGAATCATTGTCAACAAGTTGCCGATCTGCACCTATGTCAGATCCACTATCCGCAGATACATCCAGGGGATTTAAGCCTGGGGAGGTAGACACTGACCACTGACATATGGCTTTTGGATCAGTATCCTCTCCTAACACCTGTAAAGGCAATTGGTCCACTAACGAACCTTGAACAATCGAATCTGACCTTAAAATGGTCGAAACTCTTGTTTCCGTCAACTCATCATTTGTGTGTGTAACCTCTCCTTGTGCATCAAGAATTGATTATTTTTGAAGTGGTGACACTACATCGGATACCTTGGCCGACAGGCAAAATTCAATAGACTCACCCTGTTGAGAGAATGAATCTAGTAACTGTTTTTGTGCCTTTTCAGCCATTACATCTTTTTGAGAAGATGTATGGGGGCTAGCAGTTGTCTCGGTTTAAATACTACTCATCTATGTAGGAGACAGAGCTACTGGGTTGACTACAGAACCTTCCTTATGTGGTGCACTAGGCACTATCTCCCTCACGCTCATTCATACTACATTTAGTGGTAAGAGAGTGTTGGTTGGTTCTGTTTTTGTGTTTGTCTTTACAGTCTGGGATAGACGTTGTGGGTTTTCAACCTCATGACTGTTAATGAAAGAAAGTCATTGGAGACTGAACCTGTAACACAGAACATATGGTAATAGAGAGAAAATGATTTACAATAGTGATTTCAAAAGATTTTACATGAAATAAGAAATCACTAATGTAGAAAGAAGTTTAATTTTGTTTTTCAATATGAATGAGTTTTTGATAAAACATTGATCACTTAGGGTAAAGTCTAAGTAATTCTCATTCATGTCAAAAGCTTACAAATATCTGCAACATAATGTTAACAAGATATCATTGACCGATACTTGTCAAGTACTTTAGATACTAATTGTTATGTTGCATAATCAATATACCACTGCACATATAAAACAATATGATTGTGCTTAGTGATAAGATAGTTATTAATATGACGACTCTACTTATTCATATAAAACTGTAGCTGCAGTTAGAGTGCCATACCATGTCGTTGACGATTGCTTGAGCAGTATACTAGTTCATACCAACCTGAAGTGAGATTGTGAAGAAGAGATTGCATAGTCCAATAGATCTGCTACTGCAAAGTCCATGAACTGTGGTGCACTGACTTCCTCTTTTGACTTACCAAACAGGGGTACACTTGTACACATCTTACTAGAGTACAATTCCAAGTGTAATGTGCAGCAGGTGTCTGATATGTCGTAATATTCTCAAGTCTCGTCACTGGTGCTATATGTTAGATACCGCTTCCTGATAATAACCTAGCACAATATACAAAATTACAATGATAACATTCCCAGCTTGCAAACAGCCATATCCCTCAGATAAACCTTTGCTGTTATCTCCAAAGGTAACCAGGGGGCCAGCTTTCTCAACCACATTTGATAGCAGGGCTCTATCTCCGGTCATATGTCTTGATGATCCACTTGTCAAGAATCCACACTACCGGTTACACCTGTATACTGCCCTGCACTTCAAATGGATTAGACCTTCTTCGGAACCCAAACTTGGTTGGGCCCGGCATACTTGTAGAACTGACCTTTGTCAGACAAAACAACATTTTTAATTTTAATTGTCTCAACTTTCTCAATGACTGAACATTTGACCTTGTAAACAGCCTTAACAAATTTCTGTTTAAGCTTAGGCACAAATGTCTCCTTTCTAGCCTTAGAAGGACTGGCAGTCTTAGACCTATCATGCTTCTTGTTATTCACATGCTGACGAGGAGTAGTCTTATCATTAGACACATGCTTACCATTAAAATAAGCATACATCATATTAAAAGCACAAGACATACAATTAGCAACACCACATGCTTTATGAGAGTGATTAACAGCAGGTAATTTATGCATGGTAGACATGGCATTATTGTTATCCAACTCATGTGTGTCTGAGTTAGTCTCAGTTGCTTTCACAACTTTGACTGGAACTTTCGACTCACTTGACTTGGAAACAATCTTCTCATTAGCATGATCCTCAGCACGTATTTCTTCTTGAATAACAGAAGAGGTCGCATCAAATGGTTCAGCAATTGATGCTTTATAGAGGGGTTCATCAACACCCTTAAGCACATGTGGTACTTCCCTCCCTTTAGCACATACATGAGGAGGGGAGTTTATGCCTAATTCTCCAATAGCAGCATTGTAATCATAACCTATTCCAGATGTTTGATTAACAGCTTGCTTACTGTAGAACTCTTTAGCCTTCGAACAAGAATTGAAGTAGGCTCTAACCTTAGTCTCAAGACCGGTGATCTTGTCTTTGAGAATAGTTTCGAGTTTTCTATAACAGTCAACTCTATTCTCTAGAAAAGATACCTGTTCTTTTAATTTGTCTTGATTAATGTGCACAAGTCTTAATTCATTGACCTCTTTCTCAAGGTCTGTGATCTGTAAACTTAACAGTTCATTATCACGACGTGCACAATCTAAGTTACCTCTTAGATGATAAACCATTTCAGCATCAGAAAGTTTTACCTCTATTCTTGACGATGAAGCTTTTCCATCAATAGCCATAAGAGCAAGATTTCCTTCATCTTCATCTTCACTGTCAGTATCATCCCAGCTTCTTCCCTTTGCCAGATAAGCCCTTTCAGAGTTCTTTCTTACTTGCTTTGGCTTCCTACATTCTGTGGCAAAGTGTCCCAACTCATTGCAGTTATAGCATCTAATGGTGCTTCGATCAACCATCCCTGTTTTGTACCCACCACTGCTGGTGTTAGAGGATGAAGATCCACATTTCTGGAATTTGTTGTAGTTGGACTTGTACTTAAGCTTGGGATTCCTCCTGAATCTGACATGGGAGAATCTCTTGACAATTTGGGCCATTGATTCATCTTCCAATTGCTCCAGCTCTTCCAAGGAATAAAAATCATCACTTGATTGATTTGTAGTAGGAGGATCATATTCTGCTACTAACTCATTTTCCTCACCCTTGGAAAACTGTACCATTCTTTCTAACTGTTGAGATTGTTGTTGTTGTTGACCTTCAGCTACAAGTGCATTAGATGTGCTGACCATTCTATCCTTCCCGTAGACTTCCTTCTGTTGAATCTGCTCCAACTCATAGGTTTTTAACACTCCATAGAGCCTGTCCAAAGAAATCTCACTCAGATCTCTAGCTTCTCTAATGGCAGTGATTCTATGTTCAAGATGAGCTGGCAGTGTTAAAAGGAACTTTTTGTTGACCTCCCTGATTGAATAATACTTTCCATTGATGTTCAGGTTGTTGATCAACGCATTGTACCTCTCAAACACTTCAGTAATTCCTTCTCCTGGATTTGATTTGAAATGTTCATATTCAGAGGTTAGGATTTCCAACTTGTTCTCCCTAACTTCCTCTGTGCCTTCATTAATCACCTCAATAGTTTCCCACATGTGTTTGGAATTTTTACAGTTCATCACATGTCTGTTCATCAAGGGATCAAGGGAATCAATTAATATTAATTGAAGGCTGGCATCCAAGGAGGCTTCTTCCTTCTCAGCAGGAGTAAAATCTTCAGGCTCTTTTGGATAGGTTCTAGCTTCAGTAGTCACCACACCATCTATTATTACCTCCGGTTCAATAACCATCGGAGTTTTTATACCCTTCTTTAACAAGTTTGAATATTTGGGATTTGCAACTTGTAAAAATAATAGCATCTTCTTCTTCCACATGATATAATTCTCTTTATCAAATTGTGGAATTTTAACGGTTCCAACTTTATGTGAAGTCATTATGAATTTTTGAATGAATAAAAATTCAAGGAGTTGAAAAATCACAAAAGTCTAGGATCTTGATTTGTTCGTTAATCAGAAGGCTCTGATACCAATTGTTAGGTCCCAATGTGTTTGTAGAAGGGGGGTTGAATACAAACGTTACCAAATAATCGAATAAAATGCGGAATAAAAAATGTGAAACAAAATTCAAGTTAAATAAAAATATTATTAAACTTGAAATGTGTTACAACAACTGTATCGATTACAAGGTATTAATCTCAAATCAATTATTACAAATCTAGAATAAATTCGACATGAACTTTTTCTATTTTTGTAATTAAAAGATCAAATGCTAAATGCGATTTGAGATTAAGTTCTAGGGATTTTAATCCGCTAGATTGATACACAAGAACAAGATAAAGATTTCTAGTGGATTAGATTTAACATTACAATCTAGAAATTATGATCTTGAATAAAGCAGATGAAGGATGTTATATTTTTCAGAGGCGGCTGCTCTTTGTTCTTGTCTCCTCTTCTTTTGTTAAAATGACTTCTGCTTCTATTTATCAACAGCTGATTTAATTGAATTGGAATGACAATCCTTTAAGCTTGTATGACTTTCGGTAGGACAATTGAATGAACTAGCAAGACAATCTGAATGAACTAGAATGACAATCAGAATGAACTAGCAAGACAATCATCCTCCTAGAGTGACTTTCGGTGAGACAATGTAAAATGGCCTAGCATGACAATCGGTATGACAATCCTGATTGTCATGCTAGTTCATTTTCAATTGTCTTGCTGATTTAAAGCTTAAATTTAATCCAATTAAACTTCTGAAAATTCCTAAAATTCCTAGAATTAAATCAGAATTAATTAATCAATTAATTCAATTAATAAATAAATAAATTATTCTTCACAGATATAATTTATTTTCTTAATTAAATTAGATGAATTAATTAATTAATAGAGAATTAATTCTAGTCTTGAGCAGCAACCATTCTTCTGTAAATCTTCCGAAAATCACTGAAAATTATGAATCAATTCCACCACTTCAACGTTGACACTCGATGTACTGTCTGGTTCATGAGTGACTAACTTCCGTGACGTTTCTTCATGTCTTGACTTTGACACTTTGATTTTCTTCAGATCAAATCCTTGTAATTAATTGATACTCTGACGAGATCTCTGTCACTTGATTAAATCCACGATCTTGATTTATATCACTGAGGCATGATCAACTTCTTGAACTTCTTCCAGTGAATTAACTCCTCAAGTCTGTAGATGAACCTTGTTTCTGAATCCTTTGACAGATATTACTTTGCGAGATCTCTTTGACGGTCGATCCACTATTTACTTATTACATTCTTATTTGAGTTAAGTTGAATCCTCGAATATACAAATAGGCTATGACATATGACTTACAACAAAGCTTACACGGAAGAATGAAAGGTTTATATGGAAAGATAAATGTGAAGAAAGTTTCTTGGAATTGAAGCGATGATTAATTACGGCACCTGTTTTGTCACTTCCGGATAACCAAGGGAATTTCGTAATCTATAGCGATGCTTCTCATAAAGGACTAGAATGTGTTCTGATGCAGCACGATAAGGTTATTGAGTATGCGTCAAGGAAATTGAAACCACACAAACAAAAGTATCCTACTCATGATATGGAGCTAGCGGCCATAGTATTCGCTTTGAAGATTTGGAAACATTATTTATATGGAGAAAAATGCGAGATTTACACAGATCACAAAAGTCTAAAGTACATATTCACACAAAAGGAGCTTAACATGGACAAAGAAGATGGTTAGAATTGATTAAAGATTATGATTGCACGATTAACTACCATCCCGGCAAAGCAAATGTTGTGGCAGACGCGTTAAATCGAAAAGAAAAGTTGAATGTGTTACCAGTACCCGAGGAAATATATAAGGAATTTCAGAAATTGGAATTAGAAATCAGAGTTTGCAAGCCTGATGAAGCAAAAGTGTATAGTATGACTTTCAAGCCAGAGTTGTTAGAAAAGATAAGGAAGTGTCAAGAGGAGATAATGGATCAGGACATCAATCGTTGGGTAGGTGAAGAGTTGTGCACACAAAAGGACGATCAAGGTGTTCTTAGGTTTTCTTCTAGAATTTGGATTCCACCAGTAACAGAGTTGAAGAATGAAATTTTACAGGAAACTCATAATTCGAGGTATTCAATCCATCTTTGGAGTACAAAGATGTACAGAGATTTAAAGGAAAATTATTGGTGGTCAGATATGAAGGGTGAGATTGCAGAATGGGTTAGCAGATGTTATACATGTCAGAGAGTCAAGGCAGAGCACCAGAGACCAAGTGGATTATTACAGCCATTAGAGATCCCGGAATGGAAATGGGAGCACATTGTCATGGATTTCATAGTCGGATTACCAAGGACAAAAGCCAATCATGATGCCATTTGGGTTATAGTGGAAAGACTTACCAAGTCAGCTCATTTTCTACCTATAAATGAAAGATTTTAACTAGACAAATTAGTCCATATGTACCTGAAAGAGATCGTAGTTCATCATGGAGTTCCTATGTCTATCGTATCCGATCGAGATCCGAGATTTAATTCGAGATTTTGGAAGAGTTTTCAAGAATGTTTGGGAACGAGACTGAATATGAGTACGACCTACCATCCACAGACGGACGACCAAAGTGAACGAACAATCCAGAGAAATGAAGACATGTTATGCGTTTGTGCTATCGATTTCAAAGGAAGTTGGGATGAGCATTTACCCTTGATAGAATTTGCTTACAACAACAGTTATCATGCCAGTATTGGGATGCCACCATATGAAGCTCTTTATGGATGTAAATGTCGATCTCCAGTATACTGGGACGATGTAGGAGAACATAAAATACTTGGACCAGAATTGGTGCAACAGAGAAAGGAAGTTGTTGAAGTTATCCGGAAGGGATTAATAGCAGCACAAGACCGTTAAAGGAAGTATGCAGATCAATCAAGGAAAGATATGGAATTTGAAGAAGGAAATCTAGTATTTCTAAAAGTGTCACCGTGGAAGGGATTGACAAGATTTGGGAAAAAAGGAAAACTGAGTCCTAGATATGTCGGACCTTTTGAGATTCTAAAGCGTGTTGGCAAAGTAGCTTATGAAGTGGCGTTACCTCCGCACATGGAGCACATTCACAATGTTTTTCAGGTATCGATGCTTAAGAAGTACAATCCAGACTCTAGGCATGTAATTGAGTACGAGCCAATAGAACTTCAAGCAGATTTGTCATATATAGAGAATTTGATAGAGATTCTAGAGGAAAGAGAGAAAGTGTTAGGAAATAAAGTGGTAAAGTTAGTAAGAGTATTGTGGAGAAACCCAAAGGTTGAAGAGTCAACCTGGGAGTTAGAAAGTGATATGAGAGAAAAGTACCTCATTTGTTTTCTTAGGAGATTCTGAGGACAGAATCCTTTTAAGGGGGGAAGGATGTAATATCTGGGATATATCGTGTAATTATCTCGGTTAATAAATACATATTCCGCATGTTCTGTATTTATTTTATGAATTAATTGTTAAGTGATATATGTGTTTGGATGTTTAAAAATGATATAAATTGAGTATTTTAATTTTTATATGTCCAAAATAAAATATAGATAATTGTCATATCTTCCTATTAATTTTTATGTTGATTTATAATTTTATAGAAAATGTATGGATTTAATAAATTCTTTTTCCGAGTATTTATAAATTATTTTATATAATCGAGAACCAGCCGACTTCACCCATTTTTACGTTTAATAACCCTAAACTCTTCCGAGAACTCCTTCCTAACCTTATTGCAATATTCCGAGCATTTTCCATGTTTTGACTTTTTCGATCCGGCGTACGGTTTGTCCTGTGCGGGTCCCGGCGTAATATTTTCAATACAAAATTTGTTTCGGTAAATCTATAAAACTCGTAATTTCGATAAACGAGATCTTTTTATTAAACTATTATAGTTATCACCCCGTAATACGTGTAACCAGGCGCTGATACCAAGACCGCAGTACAAATTGTACATATTTGGATAATTATCCTGAAAACCAGTACCGTTTTGGATCTGTTTTTATAAATAAATGTAACATTTTATATCCGGAATGATCCAACGGGGTACTAATTTTCCGTAAATATAAATAGCCTTTATCGTATTTTATTTCGTACCGAAAATCATTTGCAAACAATAATTATAGAATTTTCCAGAGAAAAACCCTAATTTAATATAACCTTCTGAAAATCAAACCAACATTTCAAGGTGTTATTGATCTTTGTTTGGAAAGCTCGAGTAACCAAAAAGAAGGATTTAAGGAGTACTCTCAGATTCTTCAAGTTTTAGAACTGCAGAAATCAAGGTTTATTTTCTATATTTTTAATTATTTTTGAATTATTTTGATTAAAATTATGATTTTTTGTTCTGATGATTGTTGGGACGATTTGATGATTGCATGTCGTAGAGCTTTTCTTCCTGATGATTTCGATATATTATATGACTGATTTGGAGTTCAATAACATGTTCAAAATTGAGTTTAATTTTTAAATTTTAAAATTAGTGTTTATAACCCGTATGAATGTTCTTAATTGAAATTTGGGACTTTTTTTCTAGGGGTTATTAGATGTTTTTGTTGATTGTATCGTGTTCCTTGTTGAATTTGCAATCGATTCATATATATTACAACAACTGACGATTCCTGGTTTGCTCGAATCGAAGCAAACAAAGTTCGTCGGAACCGGCGAATTTCTCGGCCAATTTTCAGGGTTATTAGAATGATTTGATTATTGGGTTATGTTCCTCGTGAGTAATAGATGAAATCTGGAGGTGGTGGTGGTGTGAGGATGCCGGAATCGTGTTCTCCGGCGAGGCTGGACATTTTCCGACGACGGGGGTGCAAAATTGCACTTAGGTCCCTGTACTTTTGAAAACGATGAAGTTCAGTCCCTGAACTTTCCAGAATTTACAAAAATAGGATTTCTGTTTAGAAATTATTTAAAAATCATATTTTCTCTTTATTTTAATTACATAAATTCGTTTTTAATTATTAAAAATTCTAAAAATTATTATTTTAATTCCAAAAATTATATTTAATTCAAAAATAAATCTGAATTAATTAGTTAATTAATTTTAGTTAATTGGTCAATTAATTCAAAAATTAATTGATTTAATTAATTGTTACTTGATTTTAATTAATTATTTAATTAGATTTAATTATTTATTATTGATTTAAAAATTCTGAAAAATAGTTTCGAGCTTTAAAATATTATCCTAAATTGTTTTCAAGACTCAAAAATTATTATAAAATTATATTGAATCCCGATTCGGCCAACCGAACCATGTTTATGATTTCAAAAATGGTTCAACGACCCGTTTAAATTCCGAAAAATGTTTAAAAATCCATATTAAGTATCTAAAAAATCCTTTTAACCTCAAACCTTCTTTGAAAAGTATTTTCAATAAAATATCTTATGTGTTATGTGTTATATGTGCATTGAATAACTTGTTAAATGCGTATGTGTACGTTATATGACTGTTTTGATCATATCTTTCAATTCGTAAATCGGATTTGGGTGAAACGAAGGGTAAATAGAAGCTTATATCGAATAAAATCATATGAGTTGAGTATTGATAGATACTTATGCTATGTGAGCAGAAGAGGCCAGGCGTAGGAAAGGAAAGCAAGTAGTTGAGGAGTAAGAGATTGTGATTGGAAGCCAGTGAAGTAGAGCAGGCTAATACAAGGCAAGTGCTCTGAACTTTCTCGAGATATATTGTGAATAGTTGATACATCAGTTTTATATTGCAAGTGCTTTGAGGCACTGAACCCTAAACCTTGATTCCAGTTATTGATCTTTGAGTCATAAACCTTATTCTTTCTGGACCATTGATTATTGAATACCTGAATACAAACCACAAGTATACGATACTACTCCACAAATACGTACAAACTAAATACCGAACACTGAATCAAGACTGCTTACATACTCAAACTTTTGTACCTTATACGCTGAAGGACCAAATCCTTGTAACCCTGAAACCTTGATTCTTTTGTTATCAAATTCTTTCACTAGCTGATAGCCATTCTTTGAAATTGCCATATTGTTTCCTTATGAAGATTGAAACCATCTCATGATTGAAAATCCAATGTTGTTTATGATTCTGTTTATTGCTTTACATTGTTTATTTTGTAATTGTGATAGAATTGGATTATTTTATAAAATTGTTGACCAGATTGATGGTCAGACCAGATTGGTGGTCAAGTTAGGCCAATGTGTACCTTGGATCCAGTAATTAGAGCAGAGTTGTGTGCCTTGGTCGGGGTTAGTGCGTGACTGATCAGCAGCCTAACCTTGGTTTTTAAAATGGAAATATAATATCCATTTCTATATGATTATTCATTGTTCCCTTGATACCTTAACTCATTTCACTTGATCATTATTTATTCTCAGTATTGTCAATGTGACTTGCTGAGCTAGTTAGCTCATTTGTACGATTTTGTTTATATTCTTTTCCAGTTAAGAAGGAACCAGTTGGTAGCGAGGTTCCCCAATATAGTGCGAGAGCTAGGGGTCTAGGTTGATCGAGATAAGCTAGCTGATAGCTTTTGAGATAGTTTAAGTTCGTGAAGTTTGTAAGAATGTTTATTATTCAGTTGTAAGTTTAAATAGTTGGAATTTGGATGATTTTAATATAAGTGTGTATGTGTGGCTTGTGTGCATACTTTAACCTGTTGCGGTCTGTGGTAGTTGGTAAGTATGGTCACTGCACATTATTATTATCTTTATTATTGTTATAAGCAGGTTAATTAAAGGGGGGGTGTGTGTAGACCCCAAACTTCTGACCCGGGTTTGGAGGGCGCCACACATGAGACAATCCCTGTTTTTATTGAAAGACGGTCCATTTACTCTACATTTTCATCAACTGAGAAAATCCCTGTTGTTGCTGAAGATGTAGTAGCATAACAGTCCATTCATAAAGTTTCATCCATTTCAGAATCACCACATCATTCTACAAGAACTGAAGTCCTGGAAGTTAATCTCGAAGCTCCAATTCATTTATCTACAATACTTGAAGATGTGAAGTTAATTGCTGAAGGTGTGAAAGCTTCTAAAGCTGCTGGATCACATACTGCACCAATTTCTAATTTTATTTTACATGCTGAAGCTGGTGATGAAGTTCAACAATTAGTGCAAAATCCAGTTGCTATTGAAGAATCTAATGATGGTGAAGAAGCTAATATTTTTAATGCTGTTATAGATCCTGAGGATGATCTTTTCTTCCCTGAAGATATGCCTATACATGTGAGATAACTGAAAATGAAAAAGTTAGATGCTAAGAAGGACAAGGATTATTTTGATATTCTCTTGAATTCTCATTGGAAAGATGATAGATATCCTATTTCCAGAACAAAAGATGTTGCGCACTGAAATCAGTGGAACAGAAGATTAAGAATCCTGATATGCTGAATTATCTGAAAGCATCAACTTTAGTTGTCAGATCCTTACATACAGCTCAAGAATCAACTACTACTCAAATCAATCAGATCAGAGAATCATTGATTGCTTCAAAGTTAACTACTCATCAGGAAATTCAGAAACAAATTGCACCAATAGTTGTCAGGCAAACTACAATTGAAGCCAGTCAAGCTAGATTGGAAGCTAAATAAGCTCAAATGTCTGATCAACTTACAGAAGTACATAATTCAATAGAGCTGATTCTTTCTCTACTGCTTGGTGATGATGCCAAAAAGGGGGAGAAAATTGTTAAATCTAAATGCAAACAGCTGACATTGACAAATAATGATGATGAAAATCATGATGGAGGTAATAAGGAGGGATAGAAGGATAGTGAACGAAGAAGAGGTGAAGAGCTAGTTGGATTTAGTGGTTCATCAAAAGCAATCACTAGATTTGAATATAGACAAGGTGGAGAGAGTAAGAGAAATTAAAGAAGAGTAGAAGAATTGACTGTTACTACAAGTATGCAATAATCTTTATAAGTCACAATTGTTGCTAAAGAAGACCAATGTATTCTGGAGATAAAAGCGGGTGTTGAAGCAAGTAAACATCTTCAAACTCTGAAAGTAAAAGGAAGAAAGACAACTATGTTCTACAAGGATCCAAAGATTCAAATTATTTGACTCTGAGGTGAGTAGAAGAATCTTTGCAAGAGAAAATTCTGGAGTTGATCTTGAACAGCTAAGGCAAATGGAGGAAGACTTCAAGAATTCTATGAAGACAACAAATGCTAATATTGTTGTTATTTCTCAAGTACTTTATCAAGATGATCCTTCTAACTGACTAACTAGAGGTATAGTTATAAGGGAAATCAGTCAGGCAGAAGATGAAAGATTTCTGAAATCACAAGTTATCTTAACTGCTGACAAGAAGCTTACAGGAAAAGAGAAGATATGAGAGAAGTCAAAGATTTCAAAGTCTAAAGCTAAAGCTGTTGTAAAGAAGAAATCAGTATCTAAGGAAACTAAATCTCAAATACTGATAGATATCTACACAGTAGTTCAAGCTTATGATATAAAGAAAAATGTGAAGAAGAAGAAATCATCTAAGCGCACCTAAGAAAGGAAGATTTATGGAGCTAACTGGGTTGATAAACTAAAATTAACCTCTGACATTACTCAAGTAAAGGAAGAGTAAAGTCTGATATTCATTGAAGCAATATTAAATATGCATACTTGATTCCTGCATTTAGATAGTTTTAACATCATCAATTGGAACTTGTCCATATTTCCATAATGAACAAGTTGGGGGAGATTGTGAGGAGCAATTGATGTTATCAAGCAGAAACTATCAGAAGTTCACATCAGAAGTTATATCAACGGATGATGATGATATCAACGGATGATGATATCAATGGATGATGATGTCAATGGATGATATAATCAGTATTTGTCACATCAGTTGATCTTCGATTGGGAAACAGAAATAGGAACTCAAGGCGGTGAAAGACTTTATCTCAGAAGCATTATATTAGGTTTCTTTATTGTTAATAGAATAGGATTCCTTATACATTTTGTAGTTGTGCTCTATATAAAGCATATATTAGGTTCATGCTATAAGCATTGCGAACATTGTTAAATCTTTCGCATAACCTAGCAGCTCTCAAGGATAATTGTTCATCCTTTCGAGAGAGTACGTTTGTAATAAGTTTTTATCTGTTAATATAACAACTGTTGATTTTGTTGAAGCTTTGTCGAATTGATTGTATAATTGTTGTATTCACCATCCCTTCTACAGTTGATTAAGGGCCTAACATAGTCATACACAAACAACAAACATAGCAAAGAAGATTAAATAATAGATATGATTTTTCATTAATTTTGAAATTAAAAATTACGTAAGAAGATTTTAAAAGAAGAAAATAATAAATCCTAGTCTAGGACAATTTATTCTTGTTCTCTCCTTTTTGACTTGCTTCCACAAGAACAGTAAGTCATATGATCATCTCCTGCTGAGCAATCCTTTCTCTCTCTATTTCGTTCAAATGATCTTGATATATGATGTAGTTTTTTCGAGAAAATGAACTTCATTCTTAAGTTCGAAAGACAGAGACTCAAATGTGTCTGATGGGACTTCAAACACATTATAGAAGATTCCGTCAATGCGAACTCTTAAGGTTTAATAACAAGCTCTGAAGTCCACTTGAAAGGGTGAGAGATCAAAGAAGGACAATATAGTGAAGTGGAGAAGATGAAATTTTTGATGAAAATGAAGAGTGAAAAGACAGGAGTTCATATAGATGAGAGAGAAAGATGAATACGAAGAGACACTTTCAACTAAGAGAAACAACTAATCAAAATAGATTAATTAATTCTTCATAAAAATGAGAAGTGTTAATAATTAAGTTTAAACTAGTGCACATAAATCAAGATTCATTACACATCATGCAACAATATTTAACTAGTCATACTATCATTCTCATCATGCATCAAAACAAAACACACAAAATTCACCTGAGACAACACCATTCAGTTATGTTGAACATTTTCCAGAAGAGCATTATCAACATATTTCCATCTTCCATTTCATCTGATATCTTTCCTATATTCAATATTTTCTTCAAATCATGTGTTAAAAGAGCCATCAAACAATCTCAAGGAATTTCTATTTGGAGATTTATACAGGATGGTTTATTATTGTTCATTCAAAAAGTATATTTTTAATCAGTTTGTTAAGAATGAATTAAAATTGTTAAAAATTTGAGAAATTTGGATTGTCAATATATAAACTGGATAAACTCCTTTCTCAACTATTCAGCAAGTCCCTTGATTGTCAGAGATCAATTATGTAAGAACATAACCATCACTCAATAAGGATGTCAATTCATTTTTTTTAAAAATAACTAGTTTAATAGTTATCTCGAAGAAGTTGTGTTTATTCACTTCAAAGAATGAACAATTCACAATAAACAAACAGTTCATAAGCATTGCTTCATTGATTCCTAGGTTGCAGTCTCATTCTACCATTGACAAAGTAGTAAGACAAATCAACAAAGAAATTCTTAAACTTGTTCTAAATATGTAACCTTGATTCTTAGGGAAGAAATATGTTAGGTCCGTAATACAACTATAGGGGGTGAATATAGTTTATGCAAACAAATCGATAACAGTTAACATGATCAACAGTTTTATATTAACAAATAAAAACTGATTACAAAACTACTCTCTCAAAGGATGAACAATTATCCTTGAAAGCTGCTAGGTTATCTAAAAGATATAACAATTCATAACACATATAGTGTAAACCAAATCTGTGCTTATATAGTGCACAGTTACACAATCAATAAGGAATCTTATGCTAATATAATAAGGAAACCTAATATATATCCATGTTTGATTGCTTCTGTAAGTAAATTCCTCCACCTCCTTGAATTCTATAATCTCTTTCCTTCTTTGATACCTACTGATGTGACTAAATATTGATCGTCAAATGCTAATCATCAAGTACTGATAGACAAGTACTGATGACGTCACATTCGGTAACTCCTGATATCAAATATTGATAATAACTCCTGATAGTTTATATCCTGATATCATCAATTATATCTAACAATCTCCCCCAACTTATGCATTATGTAATTATGTACAAGTTCTAATTGATGATGTCAAAAACTATCTAAATGCAGAAATCAAGTAAACATATTCATTCTTACAAGCAGTGGTTATCAGACTTTAACTTCAGTTCTAAACTCTAACACAGTCTTCAGTTTCTTCAAGGAACTTGTTCAATATATTTTCTTCGATAACATCCAAATACCATTGCATTCTCTGTCTGATATCTTTTAGCTCATCTGTTGATTCATCATTTTGGTAAATGGCTGCCCTGAGGTCATGTGGCTTTGAATTTCCAAGAGATAGATCATCCAGTTCTAGAAATCCAATCTTCTTTCCATCAGGATTAAAAGTTAAGACTTCCCTTCCCAGAGACATAATCACTTTGGCTCCTCCAATAGGAATATCAACAATATATTCAGTTTGATCAATGTACTTTGGAATGTAGTTTGACTTGTAAGTCATTCCTCTTTGCTTCAACTGTATTACGTTCTTTAGAAATGCATACCATCTGGAAGTTACAGAGTTGTTTACCTTAAGAATTATAGCAACAAATTCCAACTCATGCCATGGTTTACCTTTCATATGCTCTAGTGTTATGCTCAACCTCCTTCTAGACTCTAGAAAATAAATCAGTTTATCTCCAACAAGATCAATAATAATATGTACTGATATGATCTTCTGCAAGTCTTCAAGCATCACATTATCTCCTAATTCTGTCAGATTTCCATGCTTCCTTAGAATTAAAGCATTAAATATATACGGATTGGCACATAACCTTCCCATACCACTTGTGATACCAGGTCTTCTAGCATGAGATCTCCCACTATAAATTTTCTTTATTATTTCAGAGGAATCTCTTTTAGGTGCAGGCTTCTTGTTTCCCCATAGCAACTTCTTTTTCTCTTCTAAAGAAAACACTGGCATATAAGAATTTATGTTCTCAGAATCAGGGTTTGTTGTTTCATCTTGAATTTGTTTGGAGTGTCAACAACTTGAGTAGTATCGGAGGTTCTGACTGGTTGAGCACCAACATTTGCTTCTTCATTAACTTGAGCAGTGTTAGAGGTTAACTTCAGTTTTTCAGCCCAATCAGCTCCATGAATCTTTCTTCTTTTATGATATTGACTAACTTTTTCTTCTTCCACTCTTTCTTCAGTATCAAAAGCTTGAGTTACTGTATAGATTGGATCTATCAGTATTTGAGGTTTGGATACTTTAGATACTGATTTCTTCTTAGAAATAGCTTTAACTTTAGGCTTTGGTGGCTTGGACTTCTCTCATATCTTCTTTTTCCCTATATGACTCCTATCAGCATCTAAGATTGCTTCGGACCTTAGAGATCTTTCAGCATCTTCTTGACTCACCTCCCTTATAACTATCCATTTGGTCTTTTTGTTGTAAGGATCATCTTCATAAGGTACATGACAGATCACAACATCAGTATTTACTGTCCTCATAGATTTAAATTTTTCCTCCATTTGCCTAAGCTGTTCTAAATCAACTCCTGGATTTTCCTTCTCAAAGATTCTTCTACACACCTCATAATCAAAAGCTTGAATCTTTGGGTCCTTGTAGAAAAGAGTTGTCTTTTTACCTTTGACTTTAAGATTTTGAAGATACTGACTAGCTTCTGCACCAACTTCTATCTCTAGAAATCCTTGGTCATCATCAACATTTGTGACTAGTATAGTTTGTTGAGTTGTTGTAGTAGTCATAGTGATTTCCTTAGATTGTTGAACTATCCTCTCACTTCTCCTACTTCCTCCACCTTGTCTAGATTGAGTTCTAGTGGTTTTTGATGATCCACTAGTCCCAACTAGATCTTCACCTCTCCTCTTCTTCACAATCTCCTTCCTTCCTCCCTTATCACCCCCATCGGGATTTGTATCATCAATACCATTCAATGTCAGCTGCTTACATTTAGATTTAACTTTCTCCACCTTTTTAGCATCATCACCAAGTAGTAAGGAAATAATCAGCTCTATTGAATTTCTTACCTCAACAAGTTTCCCAGACATTTTCTCCTGATTGGCCTCCAGTCTAGTCTGATTGGCTTCTATTTGTGTCTGTCCGTCATCTATTGGGGCAATTTGCTTCTGAATCTCCTGATTGATAGTCAGCTTTGTAGAAACAAAGGAATCTCTGATTTGATTGATTTGAGAAGTTGTAGCTTCTTGAGTTGTATGTAGAGATCTGACCAGAAGAGTAGATGCTTTCGGACGATTAAGCATATCGGGATGCGAAACAATCTTTTCAGTTGTGTCCAAATGATTGACAACATAGTTCTTTGATATAAGATACTCAGCATCCTTCCATTTTTTATTCCAGATCATTTCAAAGAATTCCTGCTTCTTCTTAACATCTCTCTCTTTCAACTTCTGTTGCCTCACATGTTTGGGCATATCTTCAGGGAAGAATAGATCATCCTCGGGATCTACAATAGCATTTTTATTTGAAGTATCAGCTTCTTCACCATCATTATATTCTGTCTTATGGACAGATCCTTCATCAATAACGGGATTTTGAACTATCTGCTGGACATCATCTCCAATTTCAGCATTTAAAATAGAATCAGAATTTGGGCCTGTATGTGATCCTGATGCCTCGGAAACTTCCATGACATCAGCATTTAACTCCATATCTTTAAAAATAGTAGACAGGTGAGGTGGAACTTCAGTATTTATCTCCAAGACCTCAGTACCTGTGGAGTGCTGTGGTGACCCTGTAGTGAAAAGATCTTCATGAGTGGACTGTTGTGCATCTACATCTTCAGCAACAACAGGGAGAATTTCAGGTGATGGATTGATAGAGTGAGTGGACTACAGGATAGTATCAGTACTTAGATCTGGAGGGAGATTATCAGCACTTGGTACATCAGAGTTTAACTGAGGGTCAACAGACTGTTGTTCAGCAGTTATTTCTTTTATCCACCTATAAATTATAACAAGTAACACTTAATCTCTATATTCTTTTAAAGTAGTCTCACTACTCCTCACACCACACATCTCATAACTTTTAATAGTTAGAGTTTCCTCACTAGGATTACTAAATCATGACTCTCATCTACCTCTCCTTTTGCAAGGAAAGATCCTTCCTCTCTTAAATTCTGTTTTTCTCTAAATCTTTTCACACAACTCACATAAAAGGCTCTAAATAAATTTGTCCTACAGAAATAAGAAGTGGCTAAAGAAAGGTTGTATGTAGTCATACAACTAGAGGAAGTCCTTAAATAAAGGTCTAGATATAATCATACCAACAAGATTTATAACATGATAGATAAATGCTACTAAGACAAAATCAGTATTTAAAGTAAATGATGATAAGGTGAAATCAATATTAGATCCAGCTTCTTTGAAGCATCCAATGGTGGTACTGATAATACATCAGTAGATGGTGGTGTTGGATGAATCATGCCTTCAACATCTATAACCAGTGTCACTGCAGCAGGAGTTAAGCCTTCATTGCAACTTTGATGCAATGGTTCTTGTGTGGCTGGAGAATCAGGAGTTGCTGGATGACTTTGACACCCAGGTTCTTGTAATAACCCTAATTTTTGGAATTTTTGAAACACTGATGAATAGTGATTTTGCTGACTATGCTGATTAAGAAAACTTTTCATGCCACTCTATGTAGCAGTTCTTTTATTGATATTCTGAGATCTTATTAGTATTCCATAAAGTAAATGAGTGTAAGTAAAGGTCGTCAGAATCCAAATTCGAACACTTTGATTTTTCCCGAAAATCCACCAGATACTGAAAGAATTGAGTATAAGGTAACATGATTTAAATTCAAGGATTATAAGAGAGGATCATAAAAGGAATATAAAAGATTATAAAAGGTTTAGGGGAACCCAAGTAATGAGATCCCGGATATGATCCTTCAAACGATCAACGTGAACGAGAGTTAAGAGAACCGTAAACCAAATAAACGACCAAGGAACAAGCACATAAAAGTAGAATGGGTAGGAACCTTCCAAGAGAAGCTAAAATATGTGGTTAAAAGAGAAGGTGACATCATCACACCATAAGATTTGGATATGTGGCATGGAAGTGATGTCATCTAGATGATGCAAACATTTTAATAAAGTAAAATCTAGATAGTTTAGCAAGGATCAATTGCAACCAAGCATTCTTTCACACATTCCAAGACAAAGCCAAGGGAAAAACTCATCTTCCTCACACAACCAAAAAGCTCTCGGCCAAAACAAACCCAACAACTTCAAACTGCCATATCTCCTTCAATATGCACTCAAATATTCTGTTATATAGCTCATTCGTAAGGTATTGAGATGGACTACAACTCTTGTTCACAAGTCTCATCCAAATAAGCATGATAAGACCCTCATTTTTACAATTCTTTCAATCGGACTTTTAGAAACTTCAAAGCCTAACTTTGTGTTCTTGATTTCTTTGGAAAGATCAAGCTTTTAGGAGGCTCCCTAAGGCTTCCTTACAACTTAACACCTCCCAAGGAAGGTATAAACTTCAAACCCTAGCCTTTAATTTGATTATTAGTGAATTTGATGGTTGGTTTTATAAATGAGAAGCATGATCTTTGATTATTAGTAGTTTGATTTGAATTTGGAGTGATTTGGTGAATGAATATTGTTATAGTTAATAGAACTTGATTATGGTTGGTTGAGATGAAGAATCTGGAGAATAAGGACTGGTATAGTATTATTTAGTTGAGGTTTTGATGTGTTAATAATTGTGGATTGTTTGGTGAGGTTTTGGTGTAGTGAGAAACTTGGAAAACTCGTAAACATAGCCGTCGTAATGCCCGTTTTCCTTAGACTATTGTACATGAATCTCGGACCAGATTACTCACTGACCAATCTGTAACTTTTCCATTTTTAGCTAGATCGTGTCGTAAGCTTCGTTTTGGTACGTGGTTCGCTTAGATCCGATGTACGGTTTAGGAGAAACGACCGTTTTAAGTAACGGCGTTTCGCGAACGAACCTTTACCCCTCGCTTTACTTTGAAACCTTGGTTAAGGTCTTTAAATGACTAATTGGAGTACGAAACAATTATGTAAGGTTAATTGGTCAGTTGGTAGAGTATTCGCGAAAGATTCGCCATAAAATTCGTAATGGTTAATTTTATAAAAATGGTGGAGCCGAGGGTACTCGAGCGACTTATGTGAATCGTGAAGCTCAGAAGCGAACGTTAGGGTTCAATTGGTTAAAGTCTAGTTTCTTAAGCGACCGTGGTTTAATTTTGGCTTAAGTTGTTGTTCATAGGTTACCGGACCCACTCTAAGCTAAAGTCTACCCCGGAACGCTCAGGCAAGTTTTCTACCCGTTATACTGTTGTTGTGATGTAAATATATTGATGCATTATCTTGAGATAAGTGCATGACTGTTATTAGCAAATCTTGCGATATATTGGAGCATGTTGATATGGTATATATATGCATGTTGTGAAATCTTGATATTCTATTATCAATTCAAATGCTTATAAACTTCATAATACCTATGCTAGAGATAAGCAGTAGTTGCGTATACCCTTTAGTATAGGGGACCCAAAGGTGAACATTTTTCTAAAGCGGGAGTCGATGTTCCCGAGTATAGTATATGTATATATATCAATAGTTTTTAAAACTATTAATCGAATAAGGTTTATTCGATAACTTTATTTTATTTAATGAATATTATTTCGAATATTCATTCAAGGACTTATGACTTCGCTCATTTTATTTAATGAATATTATTTTGAATATTCATTCGAGGACTTATGACTCCGCTCATTTTATTTTATGAATATTATATTGAATATTCATTCGAGGACTTATGACTACGCCTATTTTATTAAATAATATTCCTTATTTTTTAAAGAATAATGTTTCGATATTTGAAACTTATTTTCGATTATTCAAATAAAGATTGTACTTTCGTATAAGTATATCTTTGGTTATTTATTATTCATTACAAGTATGAGTTTTTAAAACTTTTACTTCAATTATTTTTATAAATATTATCTTTTATGGGAATATTATTTAAATAATAATATTTAGATATTCTCCAACATATCGGGACTGATTTATTTTATTAAATCAGCATTACTCCAAACATTCTCAAAATGTTTTCGAGTCTTCAAAATGATTTTAAAAGTTAGAGCGGATCCCAAAACTCGTTTTCAAATTTAAGATCTTCCATTTTGAAGGGGACTGAATACTCGCTCAAAAATCTAAGGGATCCGGCTCTGTGGTGTATTTTATATTCACAACGAGGTTGCTGTTTTGATAAATGAATTGATTACTTACCCAACGTTCGGGAAGTAAGTCCATCTAAGCGAGTCATCATAAGCGACAGGCTGGGGTACGGTCTATCAAAGTGTAAGTGGCTGGGTGGCAGTCCATCAACGCGTAAGAGGCCGGGTGGCGGTCCAGCAAAAGGTCCTAATGCGGCCAGGGTGATAACCGGTGGGGATTCATCCATCTACTAGTAGAAAAGGTTACTTATTGATATATTTTCCTGATCAGCAAGATATCAGGTTTATGCCAAAATTCTCTTCTTTCCAAATTTATTGGATATGACAACTCTGTTTATACTTTCATGATAAAGGTTTTCAGGGAATGTATGAGATATATATATAGGTGTGTATATATATATATCGGAACTTAATGAAGTATCTCGTAACTTCATTTCTTTTGAATGATATTTCAAAGATTGAATTTATTCAAGTCTTATCTTGTAGTCTCATCTATGTGATAAACTTTTGAAACTGATTATACCTTGAACGGTGGTAGTTCAAGTCGTATTCGGAAAAGATATAAGTATATTGGAGTATCTAGTAACTTCATCTTTTCAACTTATATCGAGTAAATTATTATCTTATGCATGATAAAGATTTTCAGAAAAACGTTGAGACAAGGTTAGATATATGAGATCACCTTGCAACGATATTTTTATACAGTTATAAAATGGAAATATGCGTATATTATGCATGGAAGAGGATTTCCAAAATTTCAAAAAGTATATATACATATATACTGAATATTTTACGACTTGGTCGCGTTAAGATATCAAACTTGGTTCATATTTGCTTGACCAAGACTTTCATGAGTACTATGAGAATGCTCATACATTGTAAATCATTATACATATTATTTTGGTGGGCTTGTTGCTCACCCTTGCTTTCTTGTTTCATCACACAACAACAGATAGACAAGATGAACAGGACCAAGCTCCCAATTCGTGAGCAGATAGGAAACGTTTCGCAGTTTCCTGTAGGCGTTGATGCCGCCATAGCTGAGGTAGGAGCTACCAATAGGCTAGGTTTTCAACTATTGATGTACCAGATTTATGTATACTTATGAATTGTAATAATGGCAAAGAAATGTAAATTTATTCAGAAACCCTTTCGAGGTGTAATGACTTATAATTGTGGAATAAAATGACTTGTGTTATTTTTGGATATTCATCTCTGAGACTATAACTTGTGGTGTGTGTGTATATTGTGGGGTCACAGTACACAGTAGTTGGTTGATTATTAATGTAATATCCCATATATTTTTAAATATTATTATTATTATTCGGAATTGTTTATGTGAGTTTATGTGAATTTTTGGTGAATTATCTGAAAAGTAGAATAGATATCTGAATGTTATATGTGACATTATTTGAATATTTGAATTTTTATATGTCCAGAATAAAATATAGATAATTGTGGTATTTTCTGGTAATTTTTGGAGTGTATATGATTTTATAATGATTTATGAATTATTAATTATTTTCAGAATAATTATAAAATTATTTTATAAAGCCGGGAATCTTCCAACTTCAACCGTTTTGCGTTTTTACAACCCGAAACTCTTCCGAAAACTCCTTCCTAACCTAATCTGGTAATTCCGGACATTTTCCGTGTTTTGACTTTTTCGATTCGGATTACGGTTTGACTTGTGCGCGACCCGGCGCAATATTTTCGATACGATAGTTATTTCGGTAATCAATAAAAACCCGTAATCTCGAAAGACGGGATATTTTTACGTTATGTTCGTATATGGTGTTTTATAAAAAGCCCGGTTTTGATAATTATCCAATTCTGGTATTGAATTGTATCGTTTTTACAGTTACTTAGCGGCTAAGCAACTAATTTAACGATCCAAAACGATCCAGAACGATCCACTATTCCATAAATATAAATAGCCTATTTCTTATTTCGTTTATTTCGTTTATTCATTTGTAACCAGTTAAAATACCGTAAAAATAGAGAAAAACCCGAGAAACCGATACGTTTCCGAGAATCAAACACACGAACGAAGGCGTTATCGAACTCCGATTCGGGCGTGCAGCATATCAAAACGAAGCTCTCGAAATCTTCTTTCTGAATCAATCATCAGTTTCTGCCCAGAAATCATAGTAATTTTCTTATTTAATTATTTATATTCGAATTATTTGATAATTAAATGATGAATTTTTGTTCTTGATGTTGTTGATGTGATTTGATGCTTCCATGTTGTAGAGCATGTTTTTCTGGTCAATTTGGTATATTATACGTCAAAAACTGAGTTCAATATCATATAGAAATTAAGGTTTGATTTTCTGAAAATTTTCTTGAATATGTGTTCTTGGTGTTCTTGAGAAATTCTGAAAATCAAAGTCAATTTTGAAAGCGTTATTGAACACCAAATCACAAGTATGAATAACCAAAATGAATCACAGACCATCCTCTATCATTTTATATCATCAAATCATTTCAATAGTTGGTAATTTTCAAATTCAATTTTTAGGGTTCTTGATCGAATTGGGGGATTTTGATTCAAGGGTTATTAATAGATTTGGATGATGGGAATAGCTTCCTGGCATGATTTGCAATCGATTCATATATTTACTTGCATCAAACGATTCTTAGAAGTGCCAAATCGAGTTATTGAAATTTTATTCTTCATTTTTTTTATTTTCGATTTTTCTGAATCATACATGTTGTGATTATTATTTTGATGATATGAACTTGTTGTATAGCTCCTGAGCTGTGTTTTGCGAGTTATTTCGTCTGATTTGGTGAAGGATTCGTCGAGAACGCGGTTTGGCTAAAAAAGCTCGGCCTTGCCGGCTTTAATGGCGATGGCCGGAAACTGGGTTTGGCCGCCAGTGTTCATCCCGACCCGGATGGGTGGGGGTGACCCGGTTCCGACCCGTTTCCTGATTGAGCTGACCCAGTTTTGATCCTGTTTCCTTCTATTTCAAAACCAAAAATATGTTTCTGCATTTTCTGTTTTCTTTTAATTCAAAAATCCTATTTTTAATTTCTAAAAATGCATTTTTATTTTAAAAAATCATTATTTTAATTCTGAAAATTTATTTTAATTCAAAAATAAATCCAAATTATTTAATTAATTAATTTTAGTGAATAATTAATTATTTAATTAGTCAATTAATTTAAATGTTAATTGATTAATTAATTTAATTAGTTATTAATTAATTTTAATTGATTATTTAATTAGATTTAATTATTTAAAATTGATTTAAAAATTCTGAAAAATAGTTTCGAGCTTTAAAATATTATTTTAAATTATTTTCTAAGCTCGATAATTTTTATAAAATTATTTTCGAGTGTTCGAGGCATATTATTTAATTATTAAATAATTCGGAGACCCGTTTTATTCCGAAAAATGTTCAAAAATTCATAATAAATCAACCGTTTGTCCGTTTAATACGAAATAAACGCGTACAGACTCAGAAAAATATTGCGCTTCTAATAAAAATACTTTTAAAACCTAATTTCTTTTGTATTGCAATGTCATTTGATTTATATATCAGTTTGAGTCGGTATTTGATCGATAAATGCTAATATTGACCTGATTTTCATTCTGAGCACACTGAGATGTATCTTTTAATGATCTGAATTATGTATTGCATGAGTTATGAGATTACGTGTTATACAAATGTCATGATTATGTGTTATGTGATAAGTATGCTATTTGTTTACAGTTTAATATGCCATGCTTAGTTATAAATGGTCGGGGAGATGTCAAGACGTAGAGTTACGTCGATTGAGTTTAGTTCTGTCAATTAAGATAGTCTTTTTGTTTATAGAATCGAGTAGCAAGGAGTACAGTCAAGTGTTAGACGAAGATAGTAGCCAGCAGTTAGAAGCAGAGTTAAAGTAAGAGGTTATTGAGCATATCAGGCAAGTACCCCTAACTTCACTTATCATTCAAGTGATGTTCATTTCTAATCATATTATACAAGTACCTATATCTTTATTTATCATTCAATTGATATTGACTCTGAACTTTATTCTTTCAATATCCATACTATTCTAAGTTCAGAATAGTTAAACGTTTTATGTTTCGCTATGAATTACTCTATACAGCAAAGCTTTAAATTGAGATTAGCGAATAACTAATTGTTCTGGTTATTTCGCCATTGGTTGTTGAGAAAACTCCGGACCATGAGAAATGGGGAGTTATGTGGTTAAGGATGTCATTTGATTCGACTCCTGTGGCGGAAAATTGTTTTTATGGGTTGGATGGTTGCGTAAGAGGCGTGGCGGCGGTCCAGTGTGAGCTATGTGTTATACAGGATATAACACCTTGATAGGCCAATATGTGCCTTGGGTACCTTTTGTTTAGTTGGATATGCTTCGGCATACCGGTGTGGCTCCGCGGCTGATCACCGGCGGCAACACACCGTCGTTCGAGGATTCCAGTCCCAAAACATAATATATTGCAAATGTTGTTTATTATCAAATTTTTATCAGTTTTGATACTGTTCAGTTAGCTTAGTTGGTTTTGTTCATCAGATATACTGTTGTTATTCCAAATCATAAGCTATTCATTACTTGCTGAGCATTTTGTTCGCTCATACTTGTTTCATATCTTGATTCTTTCAGCTAGGCCAGAGCAAGCTTAAGTTCCAGGTCTGACCAGAGGTTTTGTGCTTGTAAATAGTTGGTGTGTTTCCAGATAGACAGTTTGGGACGCTTAATTAGTCTAGAGGTTTGTAATAAAATTTGAATAAGTTGTAAAACTAATTAGACTATGGTCTGTAATAACAGTTGGTTCGTATTAGTGCCTGTTCCATACTATAACCTGTGATCGATCCAGTGTAGGTAAAAAGGGGTCGTATTTATTATATTATTCTGCTGTGATTATTTTATTTTGGTTTATTGGCGAGTGACCCCCAAATCTAGACCCCGGGTTTGGAGGGCGTCACAGGTTGGTATCAGAGCTACAGGTTATGGTCACTGAAACAGGCTTAGGATTGTCATAGATAAGTCATAGGAAGATCACATAATATAGGCGCGTGTAGTTTATCTTTTATAGGATTAAATTTAGGTTATTGGGTTAAGTTGTAGTTAAATTGTTTAGGTTTCCTGTTTTGCGTTTAGCCTTAGGCCTTGTGTCATTGCTGCTATTTTGTAGATTTAGTTAAGATTTCGAGCAAGGATTTAAAAGGTTTGGATAATTCGGAGTAAATTTTCTTTATGAAATTATTCTCGAGATAATAAGCAGGATTATGTGATAATCATGTCGCTTGTGTTAATATGGTAGCAAGTTTATGATATTCAGGGAAGAGATACTGTTTGCGAATTTTGATATGCTAAGGAATTGCTACATATTTGACACAATGCTTGACAGATTATTACATATGTTGCTTGTTTCTTACCAGAATAATGGCACCAAAGAGAAGGAATAATTCAGGAGAGGGTAGTACCGAGAGCCGTACAGATCCAGCAATTATCCAGATGTTGGGACTGATGCAGCAGCAGATGTTACATCTTACGCAGCAGCAACAGCAACAGCAGCAGCGAGCAGCACCACCTACAGTGACTTTTAAGCAGTTTCAAGCAGTGAAGCCACCTGAGTTCAAGGGAAGTGCTGATCCTGTGGAAGCCAATGCATGGCTTAAGGAAATGGAAAAGGCTTTTGAATTGGTCGGAGCAGGAGCTGAGCAGAAGACCAAGTTTGCAAGTTACTTTCTGAAGGGTGAGGCGAACTATTGGTGGGAATCCGCGCGAGCATTGGAAGGAGGTGAGTTTATAACTTGGGAGAGATTCACAGAGCTGTTTCTAGAGAAGTATTTTCTGAGGTATATGAAGAATCAAATGGAGATCCAATTCTTGAACTTGACCCAGGGAGATCTTACTGTAGCTGAGTACGAAGCTAAGTTTACTGAATTAGCGAGGTTCGTGCCAGACCAGGTTGATACGGATGAAAAGAAAGCAAGAAGGTTTGAACAGGGATTGAGATTTTGGATTCAGAATAGGGTGGCCATGTTTGAATTGACTTCATATGTGGCAGTGGTGCAGAAAGCAATGGTGATTGAAAGTAAGAGTGATATGTATCAAAAAGGGAAGGATGGGAAGAAAAGGAAAATAGAAACCTCAGGGGGAGGCCAGTAACAAGGTAACTTCCCGGGCCGTTTCAATAAAAGGCCAGAGTTTCAGAATAATAAGAGTGTGGGATTTAAGAAACCACAGCCAGGAAATGGGAACCGTTTTCAGAATTCAAATCAGCAGAGACCCAATCGTCTACCTGCGTCAGAGTGCAAATTTTGTGGTAAAAGGCATTTTGGGATTTGTAAGGCTAATGTGTTGTGTTATAAGTGCAATCAGAAGGGACACTATTCTAATGAGTGTCGAAGTCAGACTACAGCTCAAAGATCAGGGACAGTGTGCTTTAAATGTGGAAAGATGGGGCATATTGCCAGGGACTGCCAGACAACTGAACCAACTGCTAATGTGCCAAGGATTGAAGGACCACCAACAAAGAACCAGCCAAAGGCTAGGACATTCAATATGACTATGAAGGATGCTGTTCAGAGTTCAGACGTGGTGGCAGGTACGCTTCCAGTCAACTCCATAGATGCTAAAGTTTTATTTGATTCTGGAGCTACAAGATCAATTATTTCTCAAAGTTTTGTCGATAAACTGCATTGCGAAGTTAAGTTATTAGAACAAGCATTAATGATAGAGTTAGCTAATAAGGATCAAGTTTCCATCGACCGAGTGTGCCCGAAGTGCGATATTAAGATAGGAGGACATCATTTCTATGCCGACTTAATACCTTTTAAGTTGGGAGAATTTGATGTTATTTTAGGAATGGATTGGTTGTCAGAAAATAACGCTCAGATTGATTGTAAGAATAGGAAAGTGAGACTTCAGACCTTGGATAGTAAGAAGAAGGTAATATTTCGAGGAAATAGGCAAGAGAAGAAGTTCTTAGCGATCGCTCAAGTGAAAAAGATATTGCGTCAGAATTGTGAAGCATATTTGGCCCATGTGGTAGACACCAGTAAAGAAGTTCCAGCACTAGAAGCGATTCCAGTTGTCAACGAATTTTCAGATGTTTTCCCAGATGATCTACCAGGATTACCTCCCGACAGAGAAATTGAATTTGCGATTGATCTAGCACCCGGAACAGAACCAGTCTCTAAAGCTCCGTACCGGATGGCACCAGTGGAGATGAAGGAATTGGCAACTCAGCTGCAAGATCTTTTGGAGAAAGGAGTTATAAGACCCAGTGTATCCCCATGGGGCGCACCAGTACTGTTTGTCAAGAAGAAAGACGGGAGTATGCGACTGTGTATCGACTATCGAGAACTGAATAAGCTGACCATTAAGAACAAGTACCCGTTACCAAGGATCGATGATCTGTTTGACCAATTGAAAGGCGCTATATGGTTTTCTAAAATTGATTTAAGATCCGGATATCATCAACTGAAGATCAAGCCTGAAGACATTCTGAAGACCGCATTTAGAACCAGATATGGGCATTATGAGTTTCTAGTGATGGCATTTGGATTAACCAACGTACCAGCAGCTTTCATGGATCTAATGAATCGAGTATTTAAGAAGTATTTGGATAAATTCGTGATCGTGTTCATAGACGATATCTTGATCTATTCCAAAACAGAAGAGGAGCATGTAGAGCATTTGAGGATAGTTCTGGAGATATTGCGACAGGAGAAGTTATACGCAAAGTTTTCCAAGTGTGAATTTTGGTTAAAAGAAGTACGATTTCTTGGGCACGTGATTAGCAATAAAGGAGTGGAAGTGGATCCAGCAAAGATTGAAGCCATAATCAACTGGGAGAGGCCAAAAACACTAACGGAAGTAAGAAGTTTCATGGGACTGGCAGGTTACTATAGAAGATTTGTGCAGGATTTCGCGAAGATAGCTATGCCATTGACAAAGCTCACCAGGAAAAATCAGAAATTTGAATGGGAGGAGAAGTGCGAAGAGAGTTTCCAGGAATTAAAGAATAGATTAGTATCTTCTCCAGTACTAGTCTTGCCAGATGAACAAGGAAATTTTGTGATCTACAGTGACGCGTCGTACAAAGGATTGGGATGTGTTTTGATGCAGCGTGACAAGGTGATAGCCTACGCTTCAAGACAGTTGAAACCACATGAAGAAAAGTATCAAACGCATGATCTAGAATTGGCAGCTATAGTGTTTGCATTGAAGATTTGGAGGCATTATCTTTATGGGGAAAAGTGCGAGATCTACACGGACCACAAGAGTTTAAAGTATATCTTCACCCAGAAGGAATTGAACATGAGGCAGAGAAGATGGTTAGAACTAATCAAGGATTACGACTGTACTATTAACTATCATCCAGGCAAAGCAAATGTGGTGGCCGACGCTCTGAGCAGAAAAGAAAGGTTAAACATGATAATTTCATCAGAGGAATTGATCAAGGAATTTGAGAAGCTGGAAATAGAGGTTAGTATTCCAAGTATGTCTACAGAGGTATTGTGTGCAATGTCTTTTCAACCAGAATTATTAGAGAAAATAAGAAGATGTCAGGAAAAAGTAATGAGCCATGAACGAGACAGTTTGACAGGAGAAGAAATAGGGAGTCAAAAGGATGATAAAGGGATATTAAGATTTTCTTCCAGAATATGGATACCCAATGTAGCCGAGCTGAAAGATGAAATTCTTCGAGACGCTCACAACTCTAGATACTCAATTCATCCCGGGAGTACGAAAATGTATAGAGACTTAAGAGAAAACTTTTGGTGGCCAAGCATGAAGAAGGAAATTGCAGAATGGGTAAGTAAATGTTACACTTGCCAGCGAGTCAAAGCGGAACATCAAAGGCCCAGTGGATTGATACAACCATTGGATATTCCAGAATGGAAGTGGGAGCATATAGCGATGGATTTCGTAGTTGGATTACCGAGGACCAGGGCGAATCATGATGCTATTTGGGTTATTATCGACAGATTGACGAAGTCAGCGCATTTTCTTCCTATCAACGAGAGATTCTCAATGGATAAATTGGTACGGTTATATCTTAAAGAAATTGTGACAAGACACGGAGTTCCAGTATCCATAGTTTCAGACAGAGATCCTCGATTTAATTCAAGATTTTGGAGAAGTTTTCAAGATTGTCTCGGAACGAAGCTGAACATGAGTACCGCGTATCATCCGCAGACAGACGGTCAAAGTGAAAGAACGATTCAGACTATTGAAGATATGCTGAGGGTATGTGCACTAGATTTTGAAGGGAGTTGGGACGAGCATTTGCCATTAGTTGAATTTTGCTACAACAACAGCTATCATGCCAGTATTGGAATGCCGCCTTACGAAGCTTTGTACGGTAGAAGATGCAGATCTCCAATATGTTGGGAAGAAGTTGGTGAGAGAAAGATTTTGGGTCCAGAATTGATCCAGCAGACAAAAGAGAAAATAGAACTCATTCGGAAAAGATTAACAGCAGCTCAAGACCGTCAACGTAAATATGCAGATCCTACCAGAAAAGATATGGAATTTGAAGTTGGTGAAGCAGTGCTATTAAAAGTTTCTCCTTGGAAGGGTCTATCAAGATTTGGGAAGAAAGGAAAGCTGAGTCCGCGTTATGTTGGTCCTTTTGAGATTTTGAAGCGTGTAGGAAAGGTCGCTTATGAATTAGCGTTACCACCTCACATGCAGCATATTCACAATGTGTTCCATGTGTCGATATTGAAGCATTATTTGCCTGATTCGAACCATGTGATAGAATACGAGCCAATCGAGATCCAACCAGATTTATCTTTTGTAGAGCAACCAGTACAGATTTTAGATAAGAAAGAAAGAGTACTTAGGAATAAGTCTGTATCTTTAGTGCGAGTCTTGTGGAGGAATCCCAAGGTTGAAGAGTCGACTTGGGAATTGGAAAGCGAAATGCGATCCAAGTATCCTTATTTATTTTCCTAGGCTGATTCTGAGGACAGAATCCTGTTAAGGGGGGTAGATTGTAATATCCCATATATTTTCAAATATTATTATTATTATTCGGAATTGTTTATGTGAGTTTATGTGAATTTTTGGTGAATTTTCTGAAAAGTAGAATAGATATCTGAATGTTATATGTGACATTATTTGAATATTTGAATTTTTATATGTCCAGAATAAAATATAGATAATTGTGGTATTTTCTGGTAATTTTTGGAGTGTTATATGATTTTATAATGATTTATGAATTATTAATTATTTTCAGAATAATTATAAAATTATTTTATAAAGCCGGGAATCTTCCAACTTCAACCGTTTTGCGTTTTTACAACCCGAAACTCTTCCGAAAACTCCTTCCTAACCTAATCTGGTAATTCCGGACATTTTCCGTGTTTTGACTTTTTCGATTCGGATTACGGTTTGACTTGTGCGCGACCCGGCGCAATATTTTCGATACGATAGTTATTTCGGTAATCAATAAAAACCCGTAATCTCGAAAGACGGGATATTTTTACGTTATGTTCGTATATGGTGTTTTATAAAAAGCCCGGTTTTGATAATTATCCAATTCTGGTATTGAATTGTATCGTTTTTACAGTTACTTAGCGGCTAAGCAACTAATTTAACGATCCAAAACGATCCAGAACGATCCACTATTCCATAAATATAAATAGCCTATTTCTTATTTCGTTTATTTCGTTTATTCATTTGTAACCAGTTAAAATACCGTAAAAATAGAGAAAAACCCGAGAAACCGATACGTTTCCGAGAATCAAACACACGAACGAAGGCGTTATCGAACTCCGATTCGGGCGTGCAGCATATCAAAACGAAGCTCTCGAAATCTTCTTTCTGAATCAATCATCAGTTTCTGCCCAGAAATCACAGTAATTTTCTTATTTAATTATTTATATTCGAATTATTTGATAATTAAATGATGAATTTTTGTTCTTGATGTTGTTGATGTGATTTGATGCTTCCATGTTGTAGAGCATGTTTTTCTGGTCAATTTGGTATATTATACGTCAAAAACTGAGTTCAATATCATATAGAAATTAAGGTTTGATTTTCTGAAAATTTTCTTGAATATATGTTCTTGGTGTTCTTGAGAAATTCTGAAAATCAAAGTCAATTTTGAAGGCATTATTGAACACCAAATCACAAGTATGAATAACCAAAATGAATCACAGACCATCCTCTATCATTTTATATCATCAAATCGTTTCAATAGTTGGTAATTTTCAAATTCAATTTTTAGGGTTCTTGATCGAATTGGGGGATTTTGATTCAAGGGTTATTAATAGATTTGGATGATGGGAATAGCTTCCTGGCATGATTTGCAATCGATTCATATATTTACTTGCATCAAACGATTCTTAGAAGTGCCAAATCGAGTTATTGAAATTTTGTTCTTCATTTTTTTTATTTTCGATTTTTCTGAATCATACATGTTGTGATTATTATTTTGATGATATGAACTTGTTGTATAGCTCCTGAGCTGTGTTTTGCGAGTTATTTCGTCTGATTTGGTGAAGGATTCGTCGAGAACGCAGTTTGGCTGGAAAAGCTCGGCCTTGCCGGCTTTAATGGCGATGGCCGGAAACTGGGTTTGGCCGCCAGTGTTCATCCCGACCCGGATGGGTGGGGGTGACCCGGTTCCGACCCGTTTCCTGATTGAGCTGACCCAGTTTTGATCCTGTTTCCTTCTATTTCAAAACCAAAAATATGTTTCTGCATTTTCGGTTTTCTTTTAATTCAAAAATCCTATTTTTAATTTCTAAAAATGCATTTTTATTTTAAAAAATCATTATTTTAATTCTGAAAATTTATTTTAATTCAAAAATAAATCCAAATTATTTAATTAATTAATTTTAGTGAATAATTAATTATTTAATTAGTCAATTAATTTAAATGTTAATTGATTAATTAATTTAATTAGTTATTAATTAATTTTAATTGATTATTTAATTAGATTTAATTATTTAAAATTGATTTAAAAATTCTGAAAAATAGTTTCGAGCTTTAAAATATTATTTTAAATTATTTTCTAAGCTCGATAATTTTTATAAAATTATTTTCGAGTGTTCGAGGCATATTATTTAATTATTAAATAATTCGGAGACCCGTTTTATTCCGAAAAATGTTCAAAAATTCATAATAAATCAACCGTTTGTCCGTTTAATACGAAACAAACGCGTACAGACTCAGAAAAATATTGCGCTTCTAATAAAAATACTTTTAAAACCTAATTTCTTTTGTATTGCAATGTCATTTGATTTATATATCAGTTTGAGTCGGTATTTGATCGATAAATGCTAATATTGACCTGATTTTCATTCTGAGCACACTGAGATGTATCTTTTAATGATCTGAATTATGTATTGCATGAGTTATGAGATTACGTGTTATACAAATGTCATGATTATGTGTTATGTGATAAGTATGCTATTTGTTTACAGTTTAATATGCCATGCTTAGTTATAAATGGTCGGGGAGATGTCAAGACGTAGAGTTACGTCGATTGAGTTTAGTTCTGTCAATTAAGATAGTCTTTTTGTTTATAGAATCGAGTAGCAAGGAGTACAGTCAAGTGTTAGACGAAGATAGTAGCCAGCAGTTAGAAGCAGAGTTAAAGTAAGAGGTTATTGAGCATATCAGGCAAGTACCCCTAACTTCACTTATCATTCAAGTGACGTTCATTTCTAATCATATTATACAAGTACCTATATCTTTATTTATCATTCAATTGATATTGACTCTGAACTTTATTCTTTCAATATCCATACTATTCTAAGTTCAGAATAGTTAAACGTTTTATGTTTCGCTATGAATTACTCTATACAGCAAAGCTTTAAATTGAGATTAGCGAATAACTAATTGTTCTGGTTATTTCGCCATTGGTTGTTGAGAAAACTCCGGACCATGAGAAATGGGGAGTTATGTGGTTAAGGATGTCATTTGATTCGACTCCTATGGCGGAAAATTGTTTTTATGGGTTGGATGGTTGCGTAAGAGGCCGTGGCGGCGGTCCAGTGTGAGCTATGTGTTATACAGGATATAACACCTTGCTAGGCCAATATGTGCCTTGGGTACCTTTTGTTTAGTTGGATATGCTTCGGCATACCGGTGTTGCTCCGCGGCTGATCACCGGCGGCAACACACCGTCGTTCGAGAATTCCAGTCCCAAAACATAATATATTGCAAATGTTGTTTATTATCAAATTTTTATCAGTTTTGATACTGTTCAGTTAGCTTAGTTGGTTTTGTTCATCAGATATACTGTTGTTATTCCAAATCATAAGGTATTCATTACTTGCTGAGCATTTCGTTCGCTCATACTTGTTTCATATCTTGATTCTTTGAGCTAGGCCAGAGCAAGCTTAAGTTCCAGGTCTGACCAGAGGTTTTGTGCTTGTAAATAGTTGGTGTGTTTCCAGATAGACAGTTTGGGACGCTTAATTAGTCTAGAGGTTTGTAATAAAATTTGAATAAGTTGTAAAACTAATTAGACTATGGTCTGTAATAACAGTTGGTTCGTATTAGTGCCTGTTCCATACTATAACCTGTGATCGATCCAGTGTAGGTAAAAAGGGGTCGTATTTATTATATTATTCTGCTGTGATTATTTTATTTTGGTTTATTGGTGAGTGACCCCCAAATCTAGACCCCGGGTTTGGAGGGCGTCACAATTAAGATTAAGTATTATTAAGAGAAATGGAACTCGTGACAACCCGGATCCCCGACCCCGGATTTGGGGGTGTTACAGTTCTTGTGTACTCTTCTCCATAATTACAGTATTTGACTCATGTGCAGGCTCTTCATGAAAAGCAGTTTCCTGAATGAATCTTTTAGGATCTATTTGCTTACAGAAATCCTTGACCTGATAGACTTCTGCATGAATTATGGAAGCTTCAGCTTCATGCCATTCTTGAGTAGACTTTTCATTAAGAGGCTCAATGTCTTCAAAATCTGCTACACTAATTTGAAGTACAGGTTCTTGTGGGATTAGATCAGAATACGTAGATGTTGTATCCGTTTAATATACAAGTTCTTGTGTGCTTGATCCAGGTAAAAGACAGTTAGGTCCCGAATTATCGTAGAAGGGGGGGTTGAATACGATAATCACTACATTAAAAAATTCTTTCGAATCTTTTGTGGATATAAAATTTAGTGCTCGGTTAGTGGTTCCGTGTTCTTGAGGTGAGTAGTCTTTAGGACGATAAAACGAGGAACACAAGATATTCGGGGATATATATATATATATATATTCATATATAAATCCGCGAGGGGTGTTGCTACACTCTGATAAATAAATTAACCGATTACAATCTAAGAATAATAAAGTTCCTAGCTTCTACAAAGATGTACAAATCAAATCATATACAACTATATAGCTTTTGTTTGTACAAGGATTTAATTACCGGGTAACATTTATAATGCTGCTACGAATATATAAGAGTTAAACCGAGAATTATAACGTTACTCCGGTGAGAAGAATAACTGATATGGATTTATGTGTATGTCTCCTCTGTATCTCTTTGCTGCAAATCTTCAGCTCTTTTTGGGAGAGAAGATGAACTGAACAATCTGATTTTTCAATCTACTGCTGAGTGTAGTCTTTATATCAATAATGTGTGGTTGAGAAGAGAACTGACCAAGAATATTCTTGTAATCTGTGACTAACAAAAACTAACCGGCGACTAGTTTATTTTTGCCAACCTGCGACCAACAACTACTCAATTGGCGACTAGTTAACTTGATTGCTTTATTTACTTAATCAAATAATACCAACCTGCGACCAATTGGTTTGCAAGGTTTCTTTTGTTTGTTTTTATTTCTTTTTTTCTTCTTTTGTTTTTTTCTATTTTATTTTCTTTTTGTTTTCTTTTTCCTTTTCCTTTTCTTTTTCTTTTATTTAAGTATAAGTTGTAACTAAATTAATTTATAAAATAAACTTAAATATAATTTATATAAATAAACTAATTTAGATTTATAAAATAAACTTATTTAAAGTTTATAAAATAAATAATTTTAAGTTTATTAAATAAATTATATTAAAGTCCATTACATAAATTTATTTAATTTAACAATTAAACTTTGAGCTTCGCCAATCCCTCGAGCAGTTTAGCTGTATACCCCGCGCACCTCTCTCATACTTTAGCAGATAAACGTTCAATCCAAGTACGTTCCTCAACTTAACAATTCTTCTAAAAAATAATACCCGGATTCTTTTCACAAGCTGTTGACGCCTAGTGCAACTGGTCTGGTTCACAGATGACTAACCCTGATTCAGGTCTTCGTATTATAGACTTGATTACATTGTTAAGCTTGCAACAACTTTATCGCTTCAAACACTGACTGTCAATAAACAACATTACTTTCACTTGGATCCTTTCTGGTACTTTAGACAATGTCTTCATTGCTACTACAATCTTGAATACTTTATTCACTGTTTTTCACCGACGCTTGAACATATAAATGAACTCCTGTCAGTTAGTATAACTTCAAGACTGCATTTGTCTTCTTTAACCTCTGTCTATACCCTGTATTCAATTCTTCAGATTCCTATGCTTCGAACACGTTCTATATTTAATCAATGCCAATACATTGAAATCTTCCGGTAGCACTTATACACTGAATCTTTATCATTTCTGAAACCCTGAAAGTCTTTAACCTTTATTCTTCACTGAGGCATGAACATATTAATGAGCTTCTTTCAGTGACATGTAAATACACTTCAAGCTTTCTTCTAATCTTTTGATTCTTTGTATTTGCCTTGTCTTCATTTCTTCTGATTTCTTGTGTAGTCGTAGTATTATTAACATGTCATGTTCTAGTGTTGTTCTCGTGTTGAGTTATCACATAACTGTTAATACAGCTATACAGTATCACCAATAAAGACCTTTCCCTTGTAGCCTCTTGACAGTATCTTGAACTAGCTCATGAGAGATTTCTCTTTCTCTCTTACTCTGCTTGCTTCACAGGAGAATTAGAAAAAATCACATGTGCATCAGGATTTGTCTGGAAAGTAGGATTTGGAGTGTAAGCACCCTGTGTCTCCTCATCAATTTCCTTCTTGATTTTAAGCAGATTCTGAGCATAGTAGACTATGGTCAACTTCCTTTTCTTTGACCTTGGGCTTTTACCAGAATCAGTATCTCTGGCACTTTTAACAGCATCAAAAGCTGTGTGCTCCTTAGTTGGTAGAATAACTGGTCTTGGAGAAGAATAAGATGTTAGGTTTGGAAATTTTGAAGATAAGGTAACATTATCCTCATCATCATTTGATTCTAATCCTGCAAGCACAAGTTTCCTCCTGACAGATTGTGAAGGTTTAGAAGAATGAAGAACTTATTATGCATCATCTTTTGACCTTGCTACATCGGGATTTGTATCCCTTTTAGCCAACTATTTCTTTTTTTTACAATAGGTGTCCTTTGAAAAACACCTGAGGTGGCTTCTGTTTGTGCTTGTGATTGTGTTTGGGTTTTTGTTTGGGTTGTTGTGTTGGGGTGAGCTATAGGGGGGTTTCCAATGATAATTTCCTACAACTTAGCACTATGATTATTAGGAAAACCATAAGTCACTGGAAGCCTTTTAATGAGCAAGTTCCTAGCAACCAATGGAAACCTCAAAAGAGCTAAATCATCCTTCTTTTCATCTTGTGAAATTAAATCAGAGAAATCCCTCTTTGTCAATTTAAATACTGACACAATTTGATTATGGGGATAAGGGTATCAAGAAAATAGGTATTAAAAAATTAACTGACAAAATCTAGTATAGTACATAATATTCCTATCAACAGTTAATCTATCACCTATAAAAGATAAAACTACTCTACCAAAATCATAATTGGTACCATAAATTAGAGAGTGCCCTATCTGCTGTGTCATAATGGGCAGAGCATCAAAATTAGAAGATTTGTTATTGAAGGCCTTTGTGATGCAGTCAAAGAAGAAATTTCATTCCTTCCTGAGCCCATTCCTTTTCAACTGACCAAGGTTCTTCAAATCCTTGTCATGGCCTATCTTAGTAAAGAACCTCCTCATTTTAGTATCTCCCACAAAAGTAGTGTAGGAGTTATGAGCAGCCAACTGTAATGCATCACTTATAGTTTGAGGATTAACTATCCTTTGCTTGTTGTCAAACTCAAACACCAAACTTGGAGTTCCATTGGTACCTCAATCATCATAAACACCAGTTTTCTAGATAGAGAGTACCTGGTCACCTGAGATTGTGGGTGGAGCTGTAAGAGCAAACTCAATCTCACTGAATCTGAGAAAGTCCTGAAAAATGTGAAAATCGACATTCACACTATTGTTATCCATAATAGCAGAATAGTTGTTAGTCACAAACTTTGCATCGTCATAAGTAAAAGGTTTTGAAGCAAGTGGTGAAGTCATGGTGAATTTGTAAGAAAAAGTTTTCGAGAAGAAAATAGGGTTTCAAAGTTTACGGGGGGGGGGGAGATAATTAATAGATAAGAAGATAATAGAGAATTGGTAAAGTGTTTATTTGAAATCAAAAACTGATTTTGTTTAACACATCACTCCACTAACTCAAACGTTTCAGTTTAGTGGACACATGGCGGCCTTTTATTGACTGTAAAAACAATCATGGAGACATGTGATAAAGGCAGTTACTACGCACACAGTTTCCCATAATAGTGTCTTGTGTATACTCAAATATTCTTACATATCCTCACGCCATCAATAAACAACTGTAATCATGCAAAAATTACCCACTTGCAAATAACTTCACCACTATAATTAAAATTCTAATTAAAACAATATTTGAATAAATTTAAATTTTATCATCAATATATAATGGTCAACCAGAGTTTGACCAATATCAGTATTTAATCAACTACTATCAGGATTTATCAGTCAACATAAGTTTGACCAATATCAGAGCTTATACAGATAATCAGAGTTTAACATGCAACTACTTGATGGGATTAATAGAAGCTAATTACATGGTTTCATGGAATCAAAATTTAACACTATAATTAGTATTTAACAAATACTGATATAAAATAATACGATACCACACTCTAACTATCAGCAGTTATTCCAAATTATCAAAGTTTGAGAAATGTCCTTATATCATTCCCAATTCATTCACCAATTTGGTAAAGGTAGCTTCATAGAGAGGCTTGGTGAATATATCTGCTAATTGCTGGTCTGTTGGAACAAAGATCAATTCCACTGTACCTTCCATCACATGTTGCCTTATGAAATGGTACCTGATATTGATGTGTTTTGCCACTGAACGTTGTATTGGATTTCCTGTCATTGCAATAGTACTTTAATTATCACAATATATAGGAATTTTAGAATACTCTAACCCATATTCCAGTAACTGATTCTTCATCCATAGAATTTGAGCACAATACCTTCCTGCAGTAATATATTCAGCTTCTGCAGTTGATGTGGAAATTGACTTTTGTTTCTTGCTAAAGCAAGAAACCAACCTGGTACCAAGAAATTGGAAGCTTCCATAAGTGTTTTTCCTGTTACTTTTATATCCTGCAAAAATCAGCATCTGAGTATCCAATTAGCTTAAAAGTCTGAATCTCTAGGATACCATAATCCAAGATTTATGATGCCTTTAAGATACTTAAAAATTATTTTCATAGCTAATAGATGTGGTTCCACTGGATAAGCTTGGAACCTTGCACAAAGACCGGTAGCATACATGATATCAGGTCTACTAGCAGTCAAATATAGAAGTGAGCCAATCATACCTCTATAGTTAGTTATATCTACTGATGAACCGGTATTTAAATCTAACTTGGTTGCAGTGGCCATTGAAGTTGTTGTAATTGAACTCTCTTGTATTCCAAATATTTTGAGCAAATTCCTGGTATATTTATATTGATTTATGAAGATTTCTTCATCCGTGTATTTTACTTGGAAATCCAGAAAATAACTCAATTCTCTCATCATACTCATTTGATACCTTGACTGCATTACCTTTGCAAACCTCTTATAGAGTTTATCATTAATAGAACCAAAAATGATATCATCAACATATATTTATACTAATAACAAGTCCTTACTATGGTATATATAAAATAGAGTTTTGTCAATTATACCTCTTGTGAAACCACTTTCTAATAGAAATAGAGCAAGTGTTTCATACCAGGCCCTTGGAGCTTCTTTTAGTCCATATAGTGCTTTATCCAGTTTATAGACATGATCAGAATATTTTGGATCAATGAACCCTGGAAGTTGTTCAACATAAACTTCCTCTTCAAGTTACCATTCAGAAAAGCACTCTTCACATCCATTTGTAACACTTTAAACTTCATGTGAGCATCTTAGGCTAGAAAAATTCTGATTGCCTCAAGTCTTGCAACTGGAGCAAATGTCTCATCATAATCAATGCCTTCTTGCTGAGAATAGCCCTTTGCAACCATTCTTACTTTATTTATTGTAATAATTCCCTCACTATCAATTTTATTTCTGAACACCCACTTTGTACCAACAACTGGTCTGTTCTTTGGTCTTGGCACAAGAGTCCAGATTTTGTTCCTTTCAAATTTACTAAGCTCCTCTTGTATTGTTGTAACCCAATTAGCATTCTGAAGAGCTTCTTCCACTTCTTTAGTTCAGTTTGAGATAGAAAAGAATGGTAGAGACATTTATTTTGAGTGGCTTTTCTGGTTCTTACACCACTATCAGGATTTCCAATGATTAAGTCAGGTGTGTGTGACTTAGACCATTTTCTTGCAGATGGGAGTTGACTCCTAGAAGCAGAACCTCCCCCTTGATCCATGAACTCTCTAATATTTATTTTACTTGTACCACTATCATCTCTTGATGCTCCCCTTGAATCAGTATTTCCAGTGCTATCAATATTTGATCCATCAGTATTTAAGGAATTAGAGTCTGATGAATTATTTACTGATGTTACTCAAGTTGAATCACTTGTAGAAGACTCTTGATATAAATCATGTTGCTCCCCCTCAACATATGGTTCATTATTTGCAGGATTTCCACTGTCATGTGGATCATCAGAGTTTAGAATGATATTAAGATTTACAGTATCAGGATTTGCTGGATCAGGACTTGTCAGTATTTCAGAATTTAAGTGTTCAGCATATGGTACTTCATTTTTAAATCTCAACTCATCATGGTCATCTACATCTTCTAGACCTGTGATTTTCTTAACATCAAAAGATACATGTATAGATTCCATGATTGTCTTTGTTCTCATATTATATACTCTGAAAGCTTTTGTTGATAATGGATAACCCACAAAAATGCCTTCATCAACTTGTAGATCAAATTTGGTAAGATGTTATGGATGAGTTTTGAGAACAAAACACTTACATCCAAAAATGTGAAAATATTTCAAATTTGGCTTCTTTCCCTTCATCATATCAAATGGTGTTTTTCCATGCTTCTTGATCAATGTTGCATTTTATGTGAAGCAAGCAGTTTGCACATCCTCAGCCCAGAAGTAGGTAGGTAATCTTGCTTCCTCTAGCATGGTTCTTGTAGATTTTATGAGAGTTCTATTCTTTCTTTGAACAACTCCATTTTGTTATGGAGTTCCAGGGGCAGAAATTCTTGTTTTATCTCCTTGTATTTGCAGAACTCTTTCATAATACTGTTCTTGAATTCAGTTCCATTATCACTTCTATTGATCATCACTTTGTATGTTGATCCTTTTTCCGTTTCTCTCACATGATCAAGAATAATGGATGGAGACTCATCATTGGTGCAGAAAATACACCCATGTGTATCTTGTATATTCATCAAAAATTACAAATGAATACCACTTCTTGGAAATTGACATTACATTGACGGACCAAAGAGATTAATATGAAGTAGATGATATGGTTCAAGAATAGAGGATTTAATTTTACTCTTGAAAGATGTTTTCCTTTATTTGGGATTTCTGGCATGAGTCACATAAGCCATCAGGAGTAAATACTGCATTAGGAAATCCTCTCACACGATCATTCTTCACAAGCTCATTGATGTTGTTGAAATTGAGATGAGAAAGTCTTTTATGCCAGTTCTAGCTGTCTTCCACAGATGCTCTACTAAGTAGACAAACTTCTGATCCATCAGTATTTGTGGAGACCCTGGCTTCATATAAGTTACCATGTCTTACACAAGTCATTGCAATCTTGTCATCAGACTTACTGACAATTTCATAATGTTCCTCATAAAAGTTCACATGGTAACCTCTGTCACAGATCTGAATCACACTGATTATATTATGCTTGAGTCCTAAAATCATAGCCACATTTTTAATGATGATATTCCCATGTTTGATGTTTCCATATCCCAAGATTTTTCCTAAGTTGCCATCTCCATAAGAAACACTTGGGCCAGCCTTTTCCTTAAACTCTGATAGCAGAGACTTATAACCAGTCATGTGTCCTGAGCATCCACTGTCCAAGACTAGAGAATTTCTCCTGTTACCCTGCAAAGATTTGTAATCATTTAGAGTTTTTAAGGACCCAGAATTGCTTGGATCCTTTGTCATTTTTAAGTTTGTTAACATATGCAGCAGAAGACTTCATATCAGAGTTTATGTTAATATTCATACTATCAGGATTTACACATGCAGAAACAGATTTTGCTTTATTTAAAGAGGGTTTCAGTTCATAATAATCATAATATAAACTGTGATACTCTTTACATATATAAATAGAGTGTCACACACTACCACAATAAAAACAAGGACTCTGTGGTTTATATCTAACTGTTATATTCCTAAACTCTGATTTGGGGGGAACAGTATTTATCTCATTATTCTTCTTGCAAGAATTAGCAAGATGATTAGTACTACCACAGTTCTAGCATGTCTTTCTAGGTGCATTAAGAGCAGTTCTATAAGTACCATTTTCATTAACACCTACTTACCATTCCTATTTTTCCTAGGCTTTTTCTCCTTGTCTTTCATTTATAATTCCTTCAGCTTTTTCTTAAGCTGTTTCTGAGTCATTAAACCAACATTTACTGATCTTGTGTGAACTTATTCACTCTTATCAGTATTTAAGTTTGATTTAGGTGCTGAGGTTGAACCTACCTCATAAACTAACTTAACAACATCAACACTTGAAATAAACTTAATGGGCTTAAAATGAACTTTGTTTAGTTTAACCTTATAATCAATATTTATTGGTTTATCCTTCTCAGTATCCTTTCCATTTTTCTTATCAGAATTAGATCTATTTGCATATCCAAATCCTGGTCCCTAACAGACTTTTTCTAAAATTTTCTGAGTTGTTTATCCTGAGTTAGTCCAAAGCTTAATAACCTCTCTTTCTTTAGTTAACTCTCTTTCTAGATAATCATGCTTTTCTAATAGATTTTCTTTAATATAAACAACATTATCTCTCTCTTTTTGAATTTCTAGCATGGAAAGCAACTCAATTTCTATGCGATCCTTCCTTTTCTTTATCTCAGAGTTTTCACTCTTTATTATATTGTTCTCTAAAGTTAGATCCCTATGACTATTATGCAGATATTTAAGAAACAATCTTAATTCATAGAAATCATCAGTATCAAAAGCAAGTGTGGTTTAAGGTACCTTTAATTCAGCAATATCATCCTCAGTGTCCGCATTTTCCATGAGAGCATAGTTGACTTCATCATCTGATTCTGATGTATCATCCCAGTTCTTTTTCTTGGTGATCAAGGCTTGTTTCTTCTCATCCCTAGGCTTTCTGCAGTCAGCTACAAAATGTCCAATTTCATCACAATTATAGCACTTTTCCTTTGACTTATCAAATTTTCCAAACTTTGATTCCTTCTAATTAGTATTTCTTCTTTCATTCCTCTTATCAGAGTTTGAGGAACTGGAACCCTTTCTTGGAAAACCTTTTCCCTTTCTTGAAGTTCTTTAGACCATCTTCTTGAAGCTTTTAACCAATAGAGCAGCCATTTGTTTCATATCTTCATTATTGTCATGATCACTATCAATATCTGACTCGCTATCAAAGTTTGAGTCATCGTCAGAATTTGAAGACTCAGTATCAGACTTTGCAGTCATAGCCTTTCCCTTGGAGTGGCTTTTTTTCCTGGCTTTCTCCATTGGCTTCTCTTCAACTTTGAGAGCAACATATCTTGCTCTTGGTCCTTTCCTCTTGTTTATCTGCTCCATCTCCAGTTCATGAGTCTTTAACATGCCATAGAACTCATCTAGAGATACATCATCCAATTCATAATTATCCCTGCTTGATGTGACTTTTAAGTCCCACTTTTCTGGGAGTGCAAGAAGGAACTTCAAGTTAGAGTCTTCAGGATCATATTCTTTGTCAACCAGAGACAGGTCATTGATCAGCTTTTGAAATTTGTCATAGATTTTAGTAAAGGACTCATCAGATTTTGAGTCAAATTGTTCATACTCCTAACTAAGTACTGTCCTTCTGTTCTTCTTGATAACAGTAGTTTTTTAACACTTGACTTCCAAGGTGTCCCAAATTTCTTTGGAAGTTTTACATCCAATTACTCTGATAAAAGATCCTCAGGAGAATAGTCCTTTTTATCTTTATCAACCATATTTTCTTCTTGTCCAGTAACAACAATAGCTAGTTTTATTGGCTTATGTTGACCATCATAGATTCTGTTCAGATATTCAGGATCTGTTGCTTCTAGACACATAGCCATCTTTACCTTCTAGATTGAATATTTAATGAATCTTTAATATTGGAACTTTTATAACCTCATATCTACTCATATTATGATTGATGGAATGATTGGATTCTGCTGTTGTGGTTTTTTGTCTACCATTCAAGATTGATTTTCAGATCTTAAACTATTTGTATATCAACAGCAAGCTCTGATACCAATTATTCGGTCTGTAATACAACTATAGAGGGGGGTGAATACAGTTTATGCAAAAAAATCGATAACAGTTAACAGAATCAACACTTTTTATATTAACAGATAAAAACTGATTACAAAACTACTCTCTCAAAGGATGAACAATTATCCTTGAGAGCTGCTAGGTTATCTAAAAGATATAACAATTCGTAACACATATAGTGTAAACCTAATATATGCTAATATAGTGCACATTTGCATAATCAATAAGGAATCCTATTCTAATACAATAAGGAAACCTAATACATATCTGTGTATGATTGCTTTGTAAGTAAAGTCCTTTACCGCCTTGAATTCTGCAATCCTTTTCCTTATTTGATACCTACTAATATGACTAAATACTAATCGTCAAATATTGATCATCAAGTACCGATAGACAAGTACCGATGATGTCACCTTCAGTAACTCTTGATATCAAATACTAATAATAACTCCTGATAGTTTATATCCTGATATCATCAATTATATATATAACAAAATAATCACAAACAAGTTCAATAAGATTTTTACTTCTGAAATATGAGCTAATTCATGAGTAAAATCTATACTGCTACATATAAACTTATCTGATATAAATTGGTTTAAGTTAAATGTGAAGAATTGAGTAACAACTCATAAGCATCATTCTATTTATAATATTCTTCATCTATAACTCAAACTTAATCAGACAACTTATCATACCGTGGAACACACCTATAAGACTCGATATCAGTATTTATTGGTTCCAAAATAAACACTAATATTTCTCTAATTATATTTATCATCACTTATCAGTTTTAACAACTAATAAATTTTGATACATGATCAATACTATAAATGACAATATTACAACTTGCTTTCAAGACACAAAGTTTGGTGAGGAATCTGCATCTATGAAGTTATGTTGAGTTATTTATACATAGCCATTGATGAACAAATATATTGATGACTAAGAACTAGCACTTGATAATGTTCATCATTTGCTAGATCACGTAGACTCCAAGTGTTCATTTTGACTATCAATGGATATAACTATCCACTGATAGTCAGGGCAGATAAATCAGACTCATTACAACCCTAAAACTGATATTATCTATCATACTAGAGTTGTTCAAACACTTGGATACTTGAAAAAATGTAGTATGATTTCATCCTTTGATATACAGTCAAATCATCAGAAATCAAAATACGTAACGATTTTACTGCAAACATCCATATTGTGTGTTATGATTCTAAAACTTTTAAGCTTAAGCTGATCTTAAAAACCTACTAACATCAAAATTTTTGAAGAGTATATATTAATCAAAGTTCATAACATGCAATCTGGCTACTTTAAGCATATATTTGACAAAGATTGAAAGACATTTTGGGCATACATAGCTCATTTACCAACCTTGTGGAAATGAATTTTGCTTGGTAGAGATATATGCTTGTTGTTGATGTGCTTGAATTATGATTTTAAATTGAACCTTCAGTAAATGCAAAAGCTCCTGGTGATGTCTCGGTAGTTTTAATTCATTCCAACTATAAGTTGAAGTCAACATATTGAGTTTTTGTTTATGAATTATGTGATCATCATCCAACTTCAGTGTCTTCACTCGCATCGGTAGAGATTAACACAACTTAGAGATTATTTGCAAGTTCAAGAGTTTAGTTTGTCTTCTAGATAATGATAGCTCCTTGTAGATTCATTCTGTCATCTTTGTCAAATGAACAGTTTTCATCTAGACAACCAGTTATATCAAACTCAAAGTCTCTTGATCATCAATTTTCAGTAATTGATGATCCCTTGAGATATATGAATATTTTCTTTAAAGGCTTCTGAGTGAGAATATATTGGTAGAAAACTAAGAAAAGAGCACAAAAACATATGATAAATATAATTTTTGATCTACTGTGAGTCTAAATATAAAGAGAACCAACTCAGTTCTTATATCTTAAAATGTTTACTAAAGCACACATTTCATACATATAAGAGTTAGCATAAATGATTTTGCATATGTATAATCAATTAGGTCAAACAACTAAAGAAAGACATGCATACACAATGTTTGAATTAAACATATTTCATCACTCACCTTATTTTCTTCAGAATCAAGAAAATAAGTGAGCTCACTTATCATGCTCATTTTATATTTAATTTGAATAATATTTTGATACACCCTTTTTAAGAGTCATCCAAAGTAGAGTCAATGATTGTATCAGTCACAAAAAATATACAATTATATTAGATAATATGCATTTCTATCAAAGAAAAGTTTAGACATTTGTACCTCTGAAGAAATGACTTCGAGATAAATGCTGATAGTGGAAGTCATACCAAGCTCTAGCTAATTGTGTTTGTTCACATAGTGCTTTCAGAAGCTAGTCCTCATGCTCCATTATTCTTGAATCATTTAAATCCTGAGATTGAGGTGCATAAGCTTCTTCCTTAAAATCTCCAGTTAGGAAAGCACTCCATGTTTCAGTTCTGATAGATTGTGTAGCTGGCATTAGCTGAACAGACATGAATGAAATTGATTGCTTCCGTATTTGTCATCATTGAGACAATATTCTCAATCTTCTTTTTCTGCAGATAGTCTTCCGCTGTAGTGAATTTATTCCTTGAATTCATGCCATCTCCATCTATCATGTTCTCGAGTTCTCAAAAGATCCCTCTGACAGACTTGTCTTCTGATCTAGGCACCAGCTTCTTGACTTTGTTTGTCTCAAGTTGATTTGACAGTTACTGCTTGAGTGTAAATCAAGTTGATTCTAGAAGAATTTCTTTCACTTTCTTGAGTTTTTCCTTTAGCATAAGATTGTTGTGTAGGTATTCTTCTTGAAGTGATTCCTCTGGTTCCTTTTCTGATAGATACCTCTCAAGACTAAAAGATGATAAAGTGACTGACTGTCTCTTTCTTTTGATACGATAATTTTGCTGTTGATAAAGAACCATTTCTGTTGACAAAGATTCACTTCACTTAATATAAAATACATGGCATCAAATTTTTACACTTAGTTATCCTATTTTAAATTATCCATTGAGTCAACATGACTTCTGAATGAATTTGCATTGCTATCGGTTTATTGAGTTCCCAGAGAAGATATTACAATGACCACATCTTTCGATGGGCTACTCCTCCAATTTCTATCCCCTAGGACGGTTAGCAGTTGGAGGTTGCATTTTATCTTAACATAATTATGCAAATGTAGTTTTGTTTATCATCAGAATTTAGACTTGATTCCTAACAGATACCATGTTTTATTTAAAAGAGGCAATAATTGTGATTAGAAAATAAAATTTAATTAATATTTTATATATTTATATAAAAATAATATGTTTAAATTAAAAGGTAATGTGTTTTAATTAGAAAATTCAATATGTTAATTATTCTTATTTATATTATTTTATTAATTATTAAGGAATAACTGAAAATCGTAAACAAAAAATTTCAATATTACAACTTCTATATAAAGTGTAGATTGTTTAAATTATATTAACATGAATAAAATACTTTTATATTATATAAGTGTGCAATGCTTATTTTAGGTTATGAACCAACTAAACCAACATTTCCGGTATATCCCGCATAACACAGGTCTAGGAGGGTAAGTTGTGCTTACTCTCACTCAGAAATCAAGTGGCTGATTCTAGAAAGTATCGTGATAACTATGTCAATATCTGTAGCGATGCTTAAAAAGTCAAAAGTTACAATACATGAAATATTAAACAAAAATGAAGTAGCAATTTCGATCAAACTGTAATGTATTCATGTTAGAAAGTGATCGAGAAAGTATATGGGCCCATGATTGAATTCATTTAGGACTTACCTAGGATCCAATAAATTTTTTCTTTTTCTTGTTAAAATTCAAAAATTCTTCATTTAATATTCACAAACCCATTCCATGAAACCAACAATGATTGTCGTAAGTTACTGTATTCCTTCAAAATTTTACTCAAGCAAGTTGTCTTTAAAAAACTTCTAAATACCAGTACAACACTTACTACAAATTGTTAAGTTGTTGATATAATAACAAAATTGATCGTTGTATCACCATAGAGAATTAGGGGTGAGCAAAACAAAATCGAAACCGGACAGAAAATCGTAAAATCGAACAGAAAAAAAATCATAACTAATATAAATTGAAAATAACTGTAACTGAACCAAATTGAGGTTTGATAACAGTTACAGTTTTATCCCTATTACCAAATTGTGAATAATATGTATATACAATAATATAATTATAATTATATATAATATATTTATTATTGCTATACATAATCTAATATAATTAGCAATGAAAGATAGAAATTGTTGTACTTCGTTTGGTAGACAGATTGTTACCCCTTTGATGTCCTACTCGGATACCCTCCCCAAGATATTTTTTATGAATTTATATTTCATGATAATAAAAATTATGAAAGCAATTACCATTTTAAATATCAAAATGCTCAAGCCAGTAGGTACCAATGCCATTCAAAATTTCAATATGAATTTATTTGTAATTTCATAATAATAAAAGCTATGTCATTTTAAATTCAAAACAAAAATTCTTTTATGTTACGATGTTTTCATACTTATTCCTATAAAATTTGTACAATATTTTTGTTTGCCAAATTTAGAGCAAATTTCATTAATAATTTGAAAGACATTCAATCAGAACAAACTCTCAACTGATCATGCAACCAGGTTTAAAAAATAATAAACGAGTTAAATAGTTAACCGCTTTGTTTCTGTATTGCTTAACTAACTGAATTCAAATATTCTTAAAATTAAAAATGAAGATAATGGTTTCCCGAACAATCTAACATGCATCTCTCTTGAAAACAGTATCTTCACAATTGACCCTCATATTAGTTCCGTGGATAGTGCAATGTGCGGAGGACTAAGTTGCAAATATTGAGCTCAAAGATCTCATGTAATGAACAAATATTTTTTCTGTAATAAGTGAGCACATGCGATTATCGCCACCGTTCCAAACGCACCCCAACTATCTAGCTACCGGACTAAAAAAATTCAAAATTGACAATGGTTAAATGAACCAAAAAAAACCCACATACAGTTCAGTGAACCGATCTGTGCACACTCTAGAGAGAATTATCTGAGAACTTTAGTAGTTCAGTTCTAGAAACACAGCACTTCCTGCAGTAGATTAACTAAGTACCCAAAGAACAATATTGATCCGTAATACACGTGAAGTCCAAGAATTAAGAAACTTTATTATTAAAGAAATCATCTCTAAATACTGTTAGGAATATGTTGTGTACTTGATGATAAGCTAAACAAAACACCTTAGTAGATTTAACTTAGTGAAATTTGTAGCACTCGACGGATGTCTAATTATAGTCCCGACGGATAATTTAATATAGTCCCGACGGATGACAAACTGACATCTATCGAGTGAGTAGCTTATGTAATAATAAGTGTAGTAGCACATTTCTACAAACAACTTTGTATAGAATCTGTAGGAGAATATAAGTCATGTTGACTACTAGTAGATATGCAAAATAGGTTAATTAATTGTAAATATTAGATATCTTGTAATTCTGTATAAATGAAATGGAGTCAAGTGACGAAATAGCTACCCGATGGATGATCAACAAAGCTACCCGAAAGATGATCAACAAAACTACCCGATAGATGACAATCATGTATCCGACGGATGATCAATTCAAATATCTGTTGACAGTGACAACACAGTCACATGCGTCGAGTGTTTGCAAAAGGAATATGGCAGCTTGTGTAACAGAGATTTGAGAATAAAGAAGCATTACCATTTCCATGCTATTATGAAGATATTCAAAGATGCTGGAATAGAGTTGTGAAGCAACATGAAGTTAGACTAGATAAGTTTTGTTTTATTATCTTGTCTTATTGTCATGTAAAATTTTTGATATATAAATCAAGTGTAGCTAGTAGAACAACAACTAACTGAACTAAGCACACACATTTTTCAGAAAAACATTTTCAAGCTGTATTCTGTAGCATTTCTCTGTAAGTTTAGATGTTCTACTTGTAAGCACCTGTGAGCTATTCAAGCTTTACAAGGTTCTTATTCGATATATATATATATATATATATATATATATATATGGTGGATACATTCAAATCCATCAGAAATTTTTAAAAGCCTGTATTTTTAATACTTGTGTTTAATTTATATAATTCTTTCATTTCGCACTCTGCAAATCAAACACTTATATACTATCGAGTAAGAACAGTTTTAAAATCTTGAAAAAGTGGCAAGAATTACATTCAACCCCCCTTCTATAATTCTTGTTATTTTTCTGGATTACCTTATAACTCGACGAATAATTGTTTAATCCTCATCCGTCGAATTGTCTAAATCTTAGCCATCGGAATTCTAGACATTATCCATCGAGTATACTTACAGCTTGTAAGCATACTACGACGGATAATTGAAGGAATATTTTTTATAGTTTATTTTTAAATGGCTATTTTGGGAAATTTTTATTGGTTACTTTATTTCACTTTATTATTTTTGTCAGTTTATTTCTGAGATAGTATAAAAGAAGAATTCATTTTTATTCTATTCTTTTATCATTTTCAAGATTCAATTGCTCTAACTTCTTTCTTTCTCAAAAGCAAATTCTCTCTCTGCAACTTTTAAATCTGTAGCAATGGCACCTGTAGTGAAAATCATGTCTCAAACTGGTTATATCTATGAAAAGAACAACTTCACAGCTCTAGTGAACAAGGAGATTCAACAGTCTGGAGATTATCACAAAATGATTGATTTTGTGAAAAGCTGTAAACTCAACTATGCGATGTTGTAATCTCCTACCATATACTGTAAGGTTGTAGAGGAGATATGGACAACTGCAGTGTACAACTCAACTAACAAAACCATCACTTTCACTCTGAAAGGTAAGCAGTTTTGCATTAATAGTGATATTGTCAAAGCATGCTTTAGAATTCCTGATACTACTGTTACTGCTCCACACACAGACAATGATATAGTTAACATGTTAAATTCCATGGACTATGCACTCACTACCTCTAAATTAAGTAAAATTAGAAGGTTGGGTCTTAAAAAAGAATGGAGTTATCTGTGTGATGTGGTAACTAAAGTATTTTCTGGTAAGATTAGTAACTTTGATTCTATTAACATTTACATGCTTAACATTCTTTACATGCTAGTTACTGATAATTACATTAATTTCAGTGACTTGGTGTTGGTTGAGTTAGGCTTTAAATTAGGAGAACTCAATAAGAGAGGTAAATGTGTCTATTATGCTAGATTCTTTATGATGCTTGCTAACCATCTCATTGAGAACATTGTGATTGAGAACCCAACCAACAAAAATAGAGCAGATCACCACAAGGAGGTGCCCTTATTCTATTTTCCTGTCATGGAGGGCCCTCAGGTAAGTGAGGTAAACACTTTTGTCTCCACTCTTCCAACCTCACACATTTCTTTTCCTTCTAGTGTAGTTATGGCATCTGTGTCAATGACCCAACAGATGCCTACCCAAGCTACCAAACCAACAAAAATTTCAAAACCCAAAGCTAAGAAAGCCCCCTCTGATTTCTTCCAAAAGAAATCAGTTGTAAAATCTTCTAAAACCAATGAGGGGAGTGTGAAGGAGGGTAATCAAGGTGAGGGACAGGGTGAAAATCAAAGAAACCCTAAGGATAAGGCTGGTGAGAAGAGTGTACCCAAGCCTAGCCACACCACAGTTTCCCAACAAACTGTGGTAGTTAATAAGGAAATTAGCTCATTATTAGTTTCATCCTCCCAAACGGATGTTACTATTGAAACAAGCTCATAACCAGGAGCACAGGCCAAGAGAGGTAGGGACACTAGCTCACCACAAACTTATACTAGAAAAAAAAGATCAAAAACCCTTGGGATGCACAGGGATCACACACAGTGCAAACTTGTGCTAAAGACCCAGTCACTGCATAATCTCAGAGTCAGATTGATGTGGCTCCAATAAATGTGGAGTCACAGGCAAAATCTCTAGTAATTGAAGCACCTGATACACCAAATTCTCCCACACACTCACTGGATGTTGACATGATTAATACATCACTTCCAAATTCTCCATCTTTAACTCTTCTGGAGAAGCCAAAAATTCAAGTGAGCGAGCATCATCTTTTAGATGATTTGTTGGCTCACTTACCATTTCTTTCTGAGTCTATTGAGACATATGTGCCTAAATTTTCATCAATCTGCACAGAGTCTACAATAGTCTCCACTCCAAACTCATTCATTTATTTTATCCTTATGGATATTCATCATCCGGCGAGTAGTGATTGTATCCCGAAGGATAAGCCTAACAGAAGTCATCCGTCGGATGGCCATACTACTAACCCGATGGATATTCATCATCCGTCGGGTGTCTCTGCACAACTTCAAATTTCTTCAATTCTTACAGGTGCAGAAGACTTAGTAGTAGTGCAATCACTCTTTAGACTGGGGGAAGGGAGTGAATTGAGTTAGAGTCTGGGTTGCTCCCAGGAAAAAGGAGAGAAAAAGAGTGAACAAATGTAGTCCATTTCTTCAAGACTGGAAAAAGTGAGTGGGAGGAGTCCCACCTTAGATGGTGAAGGTGAGGGTGTGAGGGTAGGAAGCCAAGGGGAGCTCTTGGTGAAAAAACAGAGAGATAATGAGAGAAATGCAGGTATAGAAGAAATAAGGGTGGACATCATTGTCAGTGAGTCAATGAATGTCCATGAAGCAGACAGAGAGGAACTATTTCAGCATAGTCAAGTTGTTATAGATTCCACCTCTTTGGATGCTGAGACATTTACTCATCCTGTTCCAGCATATCAACTTTTGGCTGGACAGGGCAATGAAATTGCAGAAAGGATGTTGAATTTGGTGCACACCACTCAATCCATGCAAAGAGAAAAGGATGTCATCACAGCTATGTCTTCTACAGCTGGTGATGACATAGATTATGAAACTGGTGGGTCAGCTGAATTCTTTGGTGATGAGGGTGATGATAGTGAAAGAGAGTCACTGGACATAGGGGGAGAAGTAGGCCCTAGTTCCAGATCTGGTATGCCATCTTGGGCATTTTCAAAAAATGTGATGAACATTATTTCAAGACCACCTTCATTCAACTCATCAGCCAGACACAATCTGCTCTACAATCAACAAAAAATGCTAGCACCAAGAAGCTCCTACAAGCACACCTTGCCTCTCTTCAGTTACAACAAATCCAAGGTTTTCAACACAATCAGGATGTCACTTCTATCAAAAATAAGGTTGATCAAATGAAGAAGAACATCTCTGAAAGATTGGATGCTAAACTTCCAGAAGCAACAATGATTGATATTAAGGGACAACTAAGGAAGAACTCTGATCTTGTCACAAAGGTGGATTCCTTGGATAAAAGAATGACTGCTATGGAAGCCTCTCTGACAACTATACATCTACATCAAGCACAGCAAACTCAACTACTACAACAACTGGTGGTTGCACAATCTTCATCCTCCATTCTACTTAATGATAACAAAAAGGGGGAGAAATCATTATCTCAAGTCAGTCAAGAAGAGCCATCTAGTGAGGAGGAGAAAGTGGTAACTGTACAAATCAGCCAAGTAATTGTTCCAGAAATTATACTGCCAAAGTCACCAGTATTGGACACCATTGATCTGATCCACATAGCAGTTGTTAAGCTTGATTCAAAGTTAATTCCTAAGATGCTTGATATTGCAGCTCTAGAGAATGAAGTAGAAGAAAAATGGAGAAAGATAGATGCAGAAATTCTAGAAAAATGTGGACCAATTCAGAAGCCAGACAAAACATTCATTCATCACTCTCAAGTAAAGAATATTTCTGGGAATGAAATGAGTATGTATTATTTGGAAAAAGGCCAAACATCTTATATCAAATCTTTAAAGCTAGATCTAATTATGAAGCCTAAAAGGAACTACTCAAAGTTCTCAGACAAAAATCCTATGGATATTGAGTATGAGACACCTAGGCCAGATGAGAAGAAGCTGTTGACTAGGTCAATTATATTTTACAAAGATCCAGCAGATTCAGCACTCAAAAGAAGATTAGCCAAGATTTACAGAAATGGTAAGGAAATTTGTGTGGTGGTTGGACACCCCATGTTTATGGAAGCTAAAAAGGAAGAGAAGAAAAGAATCAGGCAAGAAAAGAAACAAGCTGCTATGGATGCTAAAAAACTCAAACAAAAGAAGAAGCAAGCTGCTATCTTAGCCAAACTTCAAGCTGTAAAGACCACAACTGAAATTTCTGCACAACCATCTGAAATTGCTGAACCTCAAGATCAAAAAGTGCAAGATGAACCACAACAGAAAAGAAAATTCAGATATAAGCTCCACTCCAAGAGAAAATTGGACTTTAATGATGAGGAAAAGGAAGACTCTATTCCCAAAAAGCCTACAACTTCAACTCCGACATCAAAACCCTTAGTGGTATTTGAAGAATTCAAAGTGGTGGATCCAACTAGGAATATTCATGGTGAGCCTATTATTCCTAAGGATGAGCCAGCAAAGACAAGAGCAATCAAGAAAGTGAAGCTTGTGACTCTCAAATCCAAGACCCCAACCAAAGCTCAATCTACAGTGAACAAGGGAGACATGTTATACATCTGTGACATCAAGGAGTTTTCTGACATAAACCTCTACTTAGATGAACTAGATGAAGTTAGAGGAATTGATGATCACAGACATCTTCCTGAAAGATTGGTGTTTAAATACAAGGGATGAAAAAAGATCATATGGCCACTTCACAGGATTCTTTAAGAAATCCAATATGTTTTGATAAAAGTCTTTTCATCCTTCAAAAAGAACTTTGGGTTCAATATAGCTACAAGGAAACTGGTCTTAAAAAGGATAGAAGAGCTAAGGAGTAATAAAGTCAAAGATGCACTTCCAAAAACTCTATCAATTCCCTTCACAGGAAAAAGAGTGCATTTGAGGCCTTATTGGCTGATGGAATTCAGGGATGAAAAAGGAGTTAGAAGATTCTTCTGATTGGAGGACCAGTTGAGCATCTCTAGCAATGAGACTCTACTGGAAATGCAAGAAATGCTAGATCTCTCAGAAGCTGATGAACTTGAATTCCATATACAACTGCAGAATCAAATAGAGAAAAACAACAGGAGGCTTGGGAGGAAATCCAGACAATCAAGGAGATAGACTTACTTGCTCAGACTAGATGAGCACCTTGAAAACTGATTGTGAGAATTCTTTGTATTCTTTGCTTTGTTCAATTTTCAGTAAATTTTGTAGCACTAATCAATTTTATCTACTATTCTCAATATTTTTTTTTGGTGTTTTGTTATCATCAAGTTTTTCTTAATTTATGGCTATAATTCTTGTAGACATAAATTAGGGGAGATTGTTAGGAATATGTTGTGAACTTGATGATAAGCTAAACAAAACACCTTAGTAGATTTAACTTAGTGAAATTGGTAGCACTCGGCGGATGTCTAATTATAGTCCTGAAGGATAATATAATATAGTCCCGACGGATGACAAACTGACATCCATAGAGTGAGTAGCTTATGTAATAATAAGTGTTGTAGCACATTTATGCAAACAACTTTGTGTAGAATCTGTAAGAGCATATAAGTCATGTTGACTACTAGTAGATATGCAGAATAGGTTAAAGAATTGTAAATATTAGATATCTTGCAATTCTGTATAAATGAAATGGAGTCAAGTGACAAAATAGCTACCCGACGGATGATCAACAAAGCTACCCGACGGATGATCAACAAAGCTACCCGACGGATGACAAGCATGTACCTGATGAATGATCAATTCCAATATATGTTGACAGTGACAACACAGTCACATGCGTCGAGTGTTTGCAAAAGGAATGTGGCAGCCTGTGTAGCAGGGATTTGAGAACAAAGAAGCATTACCATTTCCATGCTATTATGAAGATATTCAAAGATGCTGGAATAGAGTAGTAAAGCAACATGAAGTTAGACTAGATAAGTTTTGTTTTATTATCTTGTCTTATTGTCATGTAAACTTGGTGATATATAAACCAAGTGTAGCTAGTAGAACAACAACTAACTGAACTAAGCACACACATTTTTCAGAAAAACATTTTCAAGCTGTATTCTGTAGCATTTCTCTGTAAGTTTAGTTGTTCTACTTGTAAGCAGTTGTGAGCTATTTAAGCTTCATAGGGTTCTCATTCTATATATATATATATGGTGGATACATTCAAATCCACTAGAAAGTTTTAAAATCCTTTGTTTTTAATACTTGTGTTTGATTTATATAATTTTTTCATTCCGCACTCTGCAAATCAAACACTTATATACTATCGAGTAAGAACAGTTTTAAAATCTTGAAAAATTAGCCAGAATTACATTCAACCCCCCTTCTGCAATTTTTGTTGTATTGTTACGGAATAAAAAATACAATGAATATCAAATATGTTATAGTAATTAATGAGAAGATTACAATGATATATTCAAAATTTAAGATTGTTGTTTAGAATTTGAGATATGTACGAAAGAGGATGGTGAATCCAGATTGCGCCCAGACAATTTGATTTTATTACAAACATGGTTGTAGAATACTCTTGCTATATGTTTTACGTGTATATTTTATGCCTACATTTCAAAGTGTTTTGACCGTGTAGTCAAAAAATTATCTTTTTAAATTTTTTGAATAAAATTATTTAACTGGTACTAAAATTCACAAAAGAAATTCTTTAAAATACTTATTTTTATTGTCCTCTTAAAACACTTTAAATCACGTGGATAAAAATCAACAATAAAAAAAGGGAGTACTTATTTTAGGTTATGACATTTGTTAAATAATAGTATATAGATCCCGCAGTACACCAAATTATGTGAAAGTTATATCTCTCTATCGATGACAATCGGGTCGGTCGAAACATATTTAGCAAAAATTAAACCTGAATCGGAAATCGAAAAAACTCGAATCACCAAAACCAAAATTGAACCCGTCGGGTTTGTTCAGGTTCATTTTCAGATATCTCTACCAAATTACATCTTGATTTCCACAAACTCTAATGAACGATTTCCGGGATCCAATTCGAGTAGTATTATGCAATAGTTTGTATAAAGTACAGTTCTTTCTAATACAAATATTTGTAATATGTATGTTGCTTCCTCCGTCCCACCCAATTTTTTAAGTTTGGGCACGAATGATAAGAAAACGTGTAAATTAGTAGTAGAAAGTTAAAAAAATGAGTAAAGTGATGGGACCAATAAGTATTTAATGTATAAAGTGAGTAAAGTAGAGGAAGGCCGTGACTGTGGTTAATTTTTATATTAGAAAATTTACTATTTTAGAAAACTTTTGGATCGTAAAAAAATGAGAAGGATGTTTCCCAGTAAAGATACAATTGTTTGAGGGGGTTGGATACAATTGTATAAATGTTTCGAACAAGTAAAAAATATAACAGCTTTTTATATTTCTGATAAAAACTGTTACAAAATCCTCTCAAGAAATACTGATATTCTTGAGAGCTGCTAGGTCGAATGATCCTCGAGTGTGATACACTAAGTCATGACCTAAACTGTGTTTATATACTACACAGCTACAACAAATAAATCTAAGTTATGCATTATCAAAAGCTAACTGAAACTGATACATATCTTCAACTGAACAGATAAAGTCCTATAACTCAGACATAACAAATATATGCTCCACATTATAAGGAACATAACAAATCCTCTAATGCTGACTGTCTTCAAATACTAATGACATCCAAATGCTGATGATGTATCAAATCCTGCCGATACATCAGATCCTGATGACACCTGAACAGCCAGATCCTGAGCTTCTTCTGATCAATGAGAATTCAATATATAACAATCTCCCCCAATTTATGCTAAATGTAATGAAGCATAAATTCCATTCTCAATGATGCCAAAATCAATCTACAAAATGTACAAGGAGTAAAGTTTACTTCAGTATCTTCATATAACTAACAGTTGTTCCCAGAAAGTTTTTCAATCTTTCTTCATCTTTGTCTCGTAGGACTTTAACAAGCTTTTTCTTCAACTCTCTCTTATCTTCAGTGTCTTCTCCAAGCTGATAGATAGTTGATGTCAACTTAGAAATTGAGCTTTTGCGTATCTCAAGATCACCAATCAACATGTAGCTTAAACTGATATCTTCATGATCAGGACTGAAAGATAACTGAGGACTGTTGAGAAAAACTTGTAGTACTGTAGCTCCCTTTTTCATCTTCATTTCTTGACCAATATAAGTTCTGTACTCAGGAACATAATCACCATTGTATTTATGATCTTTTATCATGACTCTTCTTCTGATGACTTCAAGTATCATAGAAGACCAGTTTCTGGTGACACTGTTCTCAACTCTAAGAAGATAGTGAATGTATATCAATTCTCTCACGGTCTTTATTAAGAGTTGTTGCAATGTAAAGCTCTTTACTTTACCATCCCTAAAAAAGTACAGAATCTCTTCTCTGACATCATTATCATTTATCTTTCTATGAACAATCTTCACAGCTTCAACTTTCTCAAGATGTGAAGGAGAAATTCTTTCACCAAGATTTTCATCAGAGTATTTGTATCCAGCAGATCAGATTCTAAAATCTCCATATTAGAATGACCAATGCCTCCTCTGGTTTGAGATTTGATAAGTTTTATTTTTTCATTGTATTCCACCCAAAAAGGCTTCTTGATGGACTTATCAACATCTTCATGTTCTGAGATAGAATCTCTTAACCCAGCTGACACAAATTCAACATGCTTGAACCCTTTAGGATAATCGAATGTATGAATATATTCCCATCTTCTATCCTTCTTGCTAAGAGGAGCATAACTTGTAGACATATCACTAATCTTCCTTTTTTTTATGCCATAGCCCTCTTTGATTTTAAGACTCTCTGTAAATATTCTTTGCATGCTTGATCAGCTTTCCTCATATCAATCTTTTCCTTTTCATCAACCTCTGAAGTATAAGGAGTGACTACTGGAGTAAGGGCTGAATCATTTAATGTTTCGATCACCTTTTCATCAGAGTCAAAATCAGTTATCAGGTTCATAGCATCAGGATCTACTTTTACCTCAGGATTTGTGTCTGCATCAGGAGTTATATTCCGATTTGCTGGATCAGCTTGATCAATGTCAGTGGTTGATCTTTTCTTCCTTGGTATAATCAACTCTTCTGACTTCTAAACTTCTTCATCTTCTTCATGTCCTTCATGTCCTTGTACAGGAACATACCTTTCTCTGGATAGAAAATTCAGAAAAGTAGAGTTAAATGCAATCACTTGACTTGATTTAGAAGTTCTTCCTCATCTTCCTCTTCCTCTTCCTCTTGCTATTGCTCTTGCAGATCTACCGCCTCTTTTTCCTCTTCCCTTAGAAGTGTTAGCTTCAGCTTCAATTTAAGCGAAAAGCTCATTTTGTTGCATAACCGCTACTTCAGGTGTTAGATCAGGAAATTCTTCAGTTATATACCCAAGAGCACTCCTAGCATTCTTTTGCTCAAACTTCTTGTCTTTGTAATACAAGACAATATCTTCACCTATTTTCTTATGCCTATAAGGAAAGAACAACCCTTTAGCATATTCTAAATTAGAGATTATAATATCATCATCCTCAGGAGCACCAGCAGTAGTCTTGTGCTTGGCTTTATAAGCACCAGTAGACTTCCTTTGTCTTGAAGGATTCTTCTTGGAATGTTGAGGTTGTTGAGCAGTAGAAGAAATTTAAACATGTATAACTGGATTATTCTTATCACCGTCATCATCAATATCTTTATCCTTTATCTGAATAGAATCTGGTGTACATTTTGTAGCAACTATCTTCTCCCCCTTTTTTGGCATCAGTATTTGAAAGAATAGAAAACAGAGCATCCAGTTTGTCACCTATAGAAGAGACCTTTTCTTCTAAGGAGGAGAGTCTAGAGACCATGTTGTCTTGAGATTTAACATCTATGATGGTATTTTTCACACTTTTGATTTCAGCTGAGTTAGGTGTGTGAAGCAAAAATCCATCAATTTTCTCTTTGACACCAGCATGAGACTTCTTCATTTCATCAAGATCAGAGTGAATTCATTTAACAGAAATAGTGGAGGCCTTAAGATGCAACTTCAGATCAGGAGTTTGAATTTCATCATAGGCACGATGAATATGTTGCAGGCCAACAGCAGACGAGATAGAAGTATTTGCAAGTCTCCACTTATAATCCCATTCTGTCTATCTAAAGTGCTCAGCATCAGGATTGTAATAAGAAGGATTTTCATTGAAGTGCGAAGAAGAACCAAAATTGGACTTCTTAGATGCATCAGTCGCAGTCTTAAGCTGAGCTGTGTCAGAATCATCTGCATCACTATCATTATCAGAATCAGACAAGCCATCAGAAGAATTTGCAGAATCAGGCAGAATTATTTTGCCTTTATCGAAATCCTTTGCAAGAGGTGCATGTGGCTGATGGGATCCTAAAATAGAAACATGGTAACACCTAAATCTCTATGTTCTTTTAAAGTGATCTCATCACTTCTCACACAATGTATTACTTTTAAGAGTAATATTATTCTCACAGAAGAAACTTTATAAGTAAAGATTAACTTATAAGATTCTTGTCTCAAAACTACCTCTCCATTTGCCAGTACAGGAGACTGCCACTCAAAAAAAAATTAATATGATATTTTCACACAGTCTCATAGAAAGGCTCAATCACACATATAGCAAAGAAATAAGAGATGACTGAGAAGAGTTGTATACTTGTCATATAAATAGAGGTAACCTCAAATAAGAGACTATTTACAATCATATAAACATGAGAATATATGAGATGTTAGCAATACCTGAAGGTGATTCCTCAATTGGAAGTGATGAAAATGGAGGAACAAATAGCACATCAGGATGGTTTTTCAAACTAGCAACCAGTAATGGATCATCAATTGTAGCAAGTACAGTTGAAGGATGATTTTCAGTAGGAGCTGTTGTATCATCAGGATTTGATCTGTCAGGAGAAGGTGAAAGACCAGCATCAGTACTTTGAACTGATGGTTCTTGTGGAGTCTGAGATATGTGAGCTGCTTCAGCAATGCTTGGTGAAGGTTCTTGTGTGCTCTTCTCAAAAATAGGATTATTTATTATTGCATCCACCTTTGACAGTATCTCCGATGAGTTTGCTTTTCCTGTAGTAGTTGAACAGAGTCAGCAAGAAGATCACTCTGAGCAATATTAACAATGATCTGTGCATCCTCAGTGTCTGCATCTTCCCTTTGAGAAGATGGTTCTTGTGTGACTGGATGTGTTGCAGTTGCTAAATGCCTTTGAGACCTAGGTTCTTGTGTACTAACATCCTTGTCAAGAGGGTGATTCTTCTTCTTCTTTCTGATGTATCCAACTACTTCTTCACTTTTTCTTTTTGACTGGCTTTTTGAAGTTTTCTTGTGTTCAGCAGTTACTTCATTTACTAGAAGCTTGACAGGCAGAGCACTAGCATCAGTAGTTGGCTCCTTAGTTCCAGTAGTGTCAATCAAGTCATCAGGATGTTGATCAGTGGACTTCTTGATTTTTGATAAGGACCCTTCTGGCATCTGCTCATCTGAGTCAGAATTATTTTGTATGATCAGTTTCTTTTTCTAATTGGGAAGTAGTCTTCTTTCTTCTCACTCTCACTCAGTGAGGCTTGTTTAGCTTTCTGTCCATATGTGACAGATTTCTTAAATAACCTTTTCTTTGTTACAACTGATGTCTTTTGAGAGACAACAGAGGAGGCTAATTTATGAGCTTGATGTGTTTGCTGTTTCGAAGAAGAAATACTTAGGTTAGAAACAAGATGGGTGGTTTCTTGATTCTCAGTATCAGGAACTTTGATAGAGGTGCCAGCATCACGATTTGCAGGCACTTGTATAGGAGTAGGTCTATTTCTTAACAGAAATTGCATGACCTCTCTAGGAAGAAAAGGTGGTCCTGAAAATTTATTCTTTTCATCCCTTTTAATATGATCAGTGATTGCTTTTTCAGAAATTTGAAAAACAGGGAGGAATTCATCATCATCAAACATAGCATTAGGTCATAGAAAATTGAAAATCAGTTGTAAAAATCTAGTATACCCTATTACTCCTGAAGCATCTGCTCTCCTAGAAATTATGAACTGTAATATAGTATTACCATAATCAAAATTACCAGAGTAAAGAAGAGAGTACCCAATTCTCAGAGAAGTAGATGGAAGAGCATTAAAGTTTGTTGTCTTATTCAAGAAACATTTATTGATGCATTCAAAGAAAAAGTTCCACACTCTTTTTAGTTTAGTCATGGACAGTTTTCCAATGGTTGTGATTTCTCCTTGATAACCTAAAGTCCTTAGCATATCAAACAATTGCTCAGTGGTATGAGTGTCAGGAGCACCATCAAGAGCAAGCAATCTCAAGGCTTGAAGCAGAATATCAGCATCAACTTCATATCTTTGGCCCTTATACTCAAAGGAAAAGCCAGTATTTGTTGAATTTACCACTGTTGTATTCTAGACCTGCATAACTGCCATGTATGACACTTTAACATGATTCATAAGCGCATACCCAATTGGACATTGAAGTAGAAAATCTTGAATATCATGAAAAGATGATGGTAGCTGCTGATGTGTAAGCAGAGCTAGGTAATTGTTAGTGCCAAATGTATTTCCATAAATGATTGTGGTTGGGCTGAAGAGTGGTGAAACTTCAGACGTTGTCATGATATGAATAGCTTGTGAGAGAGAGTAAACATGCGATGTGCACAGTAAAACTATGTATATGATGAACTGTGTCACATAATTTCTTCTGGTTTTATATCTTCACTTTCAGAAATAGGTATAACATACTCGTATGAAAAAGGTAACTTAGCGAATTTGACTTCGAACATGGAAACAATTACTGAGTAATTGAATTTGACGATGGAGTAAATTGCGGAAGTAAAGACAAAATACATAAAGTTATATCAAGGCACAACCGTAGAAATTTTTTTATTAGATAATCCACCATTAATCATTAATTAAGTGAGACACTTAATTGCAGAAATAAAACTTACTCAGAGATTGATTAACACTAATAATCTGAATTAGAACGTACTGACATGTCGTCAGTATTTGAGACCTTGTTTCTATCAGGATTTGATAATCTCATGATATGTCGATTCGAATTCAACAGTTGATTATCAAGATAGCACAAATTATTAGCAACCACAATTTTAATCAAAACAATCATCAAGAAATACAATTTAAGTAGATGATGTAAAGATTAACAGGCTTCAATAAGAATATTCACATGCATATAATACGAGATAAGCATAGACTAAATCTTGCAATCAAAAGAAATTTCATTAATATATCAAAAGAGTACATTTCATGAAATTTATAGAGTACATGCAAAAGATTACAAGATAATCCTAGTCTAAGATGGTGAACATCAACAGCCTTGGTCTAAGAAGCCTGACAAAGTTGATGGTTAAGAGAAACGGATGGAGAATATTTAATTCTTCTTCCTACTTTCAACAAAGAGAACAGCAAGACGAATGATTTTCTCCTGCTGTTTAAGATTGTGGAGATGAAATTCTCTTTGTAAAAATAGAAGATCATTTTTGATAACATCTGGAAGTTGAATCCAGATGTCGTATGGAATGTTGTTGATGGGATATTGAGTCTGGATTCCATTTCGAAAAATAGTCACAGTACTTGTGCCATAGTAGTAAAACCAGCTGGGGTTTGCCATTGTTTGAGAGAAATGAAAAGATGTGTTTGAGTAGGGAAAGATGCGATTTTACTGAAGGATGAGCGGTCATTTAAATAACCAAGAGAATATCAAGGGACTAAGAGACTGACCAATTATTAACTGAAGATTTAACTTAATGAATTAACCAAATGATTTCTTTTTAAGGCGCGTCTCCCTAGACTGATGTGTAATGATGTCAGTGATATATTTATTCAGACATGCACAATTAGCAAATAAATTCACTTAATTTATCATGCATATAAAATAGAAATACATCAAATATTTCTGGCTTAATATTTAAAACAACATTTAGGACATATCAGGATTTGATCAGTATACATTAGGATTTGATCAAATATAAATTGAAATAAATTTACTTGTCCCAATTAACCATACCAAGTTCATTCACAAGCTTTGTAAATGTTGCTTCAGGTAATGGTTTTGTGAAGATATCAGCCAGCTGCTGATCAGTGGGAACAAAATGAAGCTCTATGGTTCCTTTCATGACATGCTCTCTTATGAAGTGATATCTGATACTGATGTGCTTTGTAAGAGAGTGTTGAACTGGATTTCCTGTCATAACAATAGCACTTTGATTATCTCAATAAATAGGAATTTTTGAGAATGATAATCCATAGTCCATGAGCTGATTTCTCATCCATAACAACTGAGCGCAGCAACTTCCAGCTGCAATATATTCAGCCTCAGTAGTTGAAGTAGAAATAGATTTCTGCTTCTTGCTGAACCATGAGACTAATCTGCCTCCCAAAACCTGACAGCTTCCTGATGTACTCTTCCTGTCTATTTTGCATCCAGCAAAATCAACATCTGAATAACCACATAATGCAAAATCAGCTTCCCTTGCAAACCAAAGTCCAAGTGAAATAGTACCCTTGAGGTATCTGAAAATTCTCTTTAGTGCAATTAGATGTGGCTCCCTTGGATTTGCCTAAAATCTTGCACACAAACAAGTGGCAAACATAATGTCTGGCCTACTAGAAATTAGGTATAATAGAGAACCAATCATACATCTGTAGGTTGTGACATCAACTGTTGTACCTTCATTGGGATCAAGTTTTATAGCAGTTGCCATAGGAGTACTTGCAGTTGCACTTTCTTGCATATTAAACCTCTTCAGTAGATTTCTTGTGTACTTGGACTGATTAATATAGCTCATCTCTCCCATCATACTCATATGATATCTTGATTACATCAACTTTGAAAACTTATCACACAGTGTTTGATTAGTTGATCCAAAAATGATATAATCCACATAAATTTGAACTAAAAGCAAATCTTTACCTTTATTCAGATAAAATAAGGTTTTATCTATTGTACCTCTTTTGAATCCACTTTCAAGTAAAAACTGAGCAAGGGTTTCATACCATGCTCTAGGTGCTTGCTTCGGTCCATAGAGTGTTTTATCAATTCTGTAAAAATAGTCAGGATGTTTAGGATACATAAATCCTGGTGGTTGTTCAACACAGACTTCCTCTTCAAGTTCTCCATTGAGAAATGCACTCTTGACATCCATCTGGAAGACCTTCAACTTCTTGTGAGCAGCATACGCCAAGAAGATTCTGATTGCTTCCCGCCTAGAAACAGGAGCAAATGTCTCATCATAGTCAAAACCTTCTTGTTGGGAATATCCTTTAGCCACCAATCTTGCCTTGTTTCTGATGATTCTTCCATCAGAATCGGTCTTGTTTCTAAAGACCAACTTTGTGCCTACAATTGACCTGTTCTTAGGTCTAGGCACCAGCTTCCTTACTCTATTTCTTTCAAACTCATTCAATTTTTCTTTCATAGCCATGACCCAATCCGCATCCTTGAGTGCATCTTCTACTTTCTTTGGCTTTTCTTTTGAAAGTAGATTGTGATATAAACATTCAATCTAAGTTGCACTTCTTGTCTTTACACCATCATCAGGATTTCCATTGATCCGATCAGGAGTATAATCTTTAGTCCATTTTCTGGCACTGGGAAGTGTCCTTCTGGAGCTAGATGCTCCCCCTGAATTGTATGCCTCTTCAAATGCATTTAAGGCTCCCCCTGAATCTGTTGTATTATCTCCTGATGATATATTGGGACTTGACTCATGTTCATCTGATGTTGAATCAGCATTGGATTCTGAGAGATTAGATTGAGAAAAATCTTGAGATGATTCTTCAGTGTTAGTACCATCAGCTGACCTTTGCTGTTGCTCCCCCTCGACATGTGTAGGTTCGTTAGTACAGTGATTATCTTCAGAATCTGAAGGAGTGTCAGGATTTGGATCATCAGGATTTGACAGTTCATTAGAGTTTGATCCAGATTCCAACAATGCATTTTAATTTGCAAAGATTAAGCTTTCATGAGTATCTTCTTCAAAACCAGGAATCTTCTTATCATCGAAAGATACATTTATGGAGACTACTACAGTGTATGTGCTCAGATTGAACACTCTGTATGCTTTTGATAGTGAGTATCCAACAAGGATTCCTTCATCAGCCTTTGATTCAAACTTTCCAAGTTGATCAGTATGAGTTCTCAAAACAAAGCACTTATATCCAAATACATGAAGATGTTTGAGACTGGGCTTCTTTTCTTTTAGCATTTGATAAGAAGTAACACCATATTTGTTTATCAGAGTGATATTCTGAGTATAACATGCTGTCAGCCTAAAAGTAAGTTGGTAGTTTTGCTTCTTCTAGCAGATTTCTGCCAACTTCAATCAAGGTTCTGGTCTTCGTCTCAATAACACCATTTTGTTGAGGTGTACCAGGAGCTGAGAATTTTTTCTCTATGCCTTTGTACTTGCAGAATTCCTCCATCTTTGAGTTCTTGAACTCAGTGCCATTATCACTTCTTGGGATTTTCACTTTATGAGTAGATCCATTTTCAATTTGCCTTATGTGGTCCAGAAGAATTTCTGGAGTTTCATCCTTCCGATGTAGAAAATAAACCCATGTATATCTAGTGAAATCATCAACAATTACAAGTGTGTACCTTTTCTTGTTGATGGACATTATGTTCACTGGTCCAAAAAGGTCCAGGTGTAGCATGTGATAAATAGAGAATTATGTTTTGCTTTTAAAAGATACTCTTCTTGTTTAGACTTTTGGCAAGCATCACAAATACCATCACTTGAGTATAGCATATTTGGTAATCCTCTTACAAGCTCCTTCTTGGCAAGTTCATTGATTGAATTGAAGTTGAGATGTGAGAGCTTCTTATGCCAGTTCCAGCTCTCATCTACTGATGCCTTAGAGATAAGGAAAGTAGCTTCCTTTTCAAGACTTTCATGTAGCCTTGCTTCATAAATGTTACCATGTCTGTATCCTATCAAGATAATTTTCTTTGACTTATTATGAACAACTTCACAGTGTGAGTCATAGAATACCATATGATAACCTTTGTCAGTGATTTGACTGATGCTCAGAAGATTATGCTTCAGTCCATCCACCAGAGCTACATTCTCTATTGCTACCTTTCCAATTATCAAGTTTCCATATCCCAGAGTGTGTCCTACATTTCCATCTCCATAATATACATCTGGGCCAGTCTTCTTCTCAAATTTCGACAGCAGGGATTTATTTCCAATCATGTGTCCTGAACATCCATTATCCAAGACAAGTGTATTTTTCTTGTTACCCTGCAATCAGAAGAATATTTAATTAGAAGCATTTTTAAGGACCCACACTTTTTGGGCCCTTTTTTTGGATAACTTAAGCCTTTGTGTGTCAGGAGTACTTTTGACAGTTTTTCCTTTATCAGGAATTGTCTTGTCAGAAGCAAGTTTTGTAAAACCAACAGAATTAAGCACACAAGCAACTTTATTAAACTTAGACAAAGGTTCATAATAATTGTGACACAACGTGTGATAAGAACTACAAGTATAAATCAAATGTCAGCTACTACCACAATGAAAACAAGGATTTTGTGGTTTATAAAATACTGATCTACCCCTAACATCAGACTCAGGAATATAAGTTTTCATTTTCTTATTCCTCCTACAATCAATAAAAAGATGATTAGTATTTCCACAGTTAAAACAAGTTTTTCTAGGAGCATTAGAAACAACCTTGTAATTTGAATCCTTAGAAATACTTTGCTTACCATTTCTGTTTCTTTTAAAACTTTTTACTTGAGGTTTGTTAGTAACCTCAGATAATTTTTTTTCAATTCTCTTGCTGATAAAAGTCCTATGTTCTTTTCTTTCTTAACAGACTTAATGGTTTCCTTGCTTTCCTTTCTTTGAGTTTTATCACTTACCAGTTTTTCTTGTGATACTGATGTTGAACCCTTTTTAAAAGTGGATTTGGGTTCATCAGCTTCTGAAGAGATAAACTTAACAGGAGTTTTAAGGGTAATTTCATTTTCAGTGTCAACATCCATAACTCCATCTTTATAGCCTAGGCATTCTTTCCTGTTTCTCTTTGAGATTATCTTATGGACCTTTTTGCCTGAATCAGTCCAGGCTTTAAAAGTTTTTCTCTCATTTTCTAAATCTTTTTGTAACATACTGTATCTAGCCTCAAGAATCTTAACTGAATGTTTAGCTCTCTCACATTCTTTCTTCAAATCTATCTGATTTATTAAGTCAGACTCTAACTGTTCATTTCTAGATTTCAAGATCTCAATTTCAGTTATAAGTCTATCATTTTCTAGACTCTTATTCTTAAAATTACCATGCAAAGATTTAAGAATAGATTTCAACTCAGATATATTTTCAGTATCAAAAGAGAAGAAATGAGTTTGTATCTTAGGCTCAGAAGAAGCTAGATCATCAAGACTGGCCATCAGTGCATAGCATGTGTCTTCATGTTTAGAATCAGAGGAGTCCATCCAATTCTTGGTTGATGTAATCAGGGCTTTTTTCTTCCCTTCATCATGCTTTGTTTTCTTGCACTCTGTGGCAAAGTGACCAGGTTCATCATAGTTGTAGTATATGATCTTTCTCCTGTCTACCTTCCCAGCTTTAGAGTCATTTCCATCTTTTCTCCCACTTGACTTTCTTTCACTTCCAGTGAACTTCTTCATGAAGCTTCTGTTGTTCTTAGACTTCCTGAACTGCATCCTCCTGAAGCCCTTAACCAGCAATACGGCCATTTGCATGACATCAGAATCTGTCATGTTCTCATCAGTTTCAGAATCAGTTTCATCATCAAGATTTGATGATGAATCATCAGTATCTGATTCTGGCAAATTGTTCTTCTTTCTAGCAGCTCCAACAGACCTTTCTTTTGAAGCTTTATCATTTACTTTCAAAGTAACAGATTTCCCTTTGTTGCTTTTCCTCTCTCTCCTTTTCTGAACTTCCAAATCATAAGTTCTCAGCATGCCATAGACTTCATCCAGAGTACTTACTTCCAGATCATGCTGATGTCGTATGATTAAAGTCTGAGTCTCCCATTCTTCACTCAAAGCTCTCAAAAACTTGGTGTTTGAATCCTCTCGATTATACACCTTTCCCACCAAAGACAGATTATTGAGTAGGGTCAGAAATATGTCATAGATGTCAATGAGACTTTTATCAGGCTTGGCCTCAAAGTGTTAACCCTGTTTGACATCACAGAATCAAGATTGTTATGCAAAATGTTTCCTACCTTTGCATCTTTTAGCACAGCTACTTTCTCTTCTGGTGTCCACTCAGTCTTCTCCTTCAGCTGATAATGTTCAGCAACAATAGGAGTTGCAGGCACCAGTTTTGTTGGCATGAAGGGTCCATCATTGATTACGTCGAGATAATCTGGATCTGTAGCTTCTAGGTGCATGAGCATATTCACCTTCCATGTTGGATATTCAGTCTTTTTCAGAATGAGAATTTTAATGCTTTCATACTTGTTCAGAGACATGTTTAGATCATTTCTGATTGTAAATTTATTAGTGAGCTCTGTGTTAGTCGCTAAACACGCGCTAATAATACATACAAGTATACGAGTTCACAAGTAGTATAGAATCTTTTCTAGTTCGTTCCCACGGAGACTATATTGGTTAACTATTTAATTTACGCACCTAAGCAACAATGTATGGTTATTATCTGATGCTAAGACGATAACAAATTGAGATTGATTTTAACTACAAATTACCTTAACAATTATAACTACGAGAATAAGATTGACTAAATTAATATATATGATAAACATGGGATTCTAACTTCATTAAATACTTTATTCAATGGCCTTATTATTCTTAACATTAGCATGCAATGGTGATGATTATAATCAGACAACACAAAACTGATAAACGCGAACTTTCGTTGCACGAGTACCATTCTACCAGAATCCACAAAAGAGATAGAAGCTGAATAGGCACCAATTATATTGAGACCCTATATGTCTATAGAATTTGACAACATACAGGTTTAAGCACAAGTCATCTATCTTGATTACATAGGGCAAGTAAGATGGTTAAAATTACCTACGAATCATCCATAACAATACGTGAACCTATGCTAGCATGGCAAGTTCTAAATCCTTAAATTCTCTTTTGCTTCATTAAGAATTAACACACTATCTTATAAGTTCACGACGCTCACAAGATGAATACGCACAACCAATACTAGGATATCACACATTTACCACATACTAAGGCATCAAACAATTTAACTAAAGAAATCCATAAATAAATCCGTTAGAACCCCACGATAACGATTAGCCCATAATCAAACTCATCGTCAACGTGGGTTCCGAAGAAAATATGATATAGCAATGTAGTCTTTATACGAATAAATAAACCAAAGTACAATCAAGAATATAGGTTCAGCAAACAAGAAACAAGCATCCAAATTATAACTCAAAACAAAGATTCACAAGAATAAACTAGATCGTCTTCGCCTTTGTTGAATTGTGTCAAAAGGTCTCTTGCCGTCTTCTCCTTGCTTGATGTCTTGATAACTTCTGAAAAACGTCCAAATATGAATATATATAGCAGCCCTAAACAATCTGGAAGCTTTCCCTCTTAGAATTGTATTAGAAACACGATTCTTGAATTCGGCACCAGCGCGGCCGCGCGCTATCACAGCCAGTTGATAGGATCCCTTTTTTTACGTCCCCATGTTCGCGGGCGCGCTGCATTTCTGGAACCCCGGCGCGGGCGCGCGCTATCACAACGCGGGTGCGCCATCCTACTGGGAAAAACTCAGATTTCTTCTTAAATCTTGCTGCTTCGAGCCGACTTTCCACGAGCTTTTATTCCAACACCACCTGGACACCAAATTAGCACCAAAACAATGCTAATTCACCTGTGAACTAAGAACTTAATAACTCGAGTACTAAAGAGCCCACTCATGATCAATTATACTTAACACTTATTCTTTTTTTCTTTTTTTTCAAGTTTCTCTTTTTTTTCTACAATTTCTGAATGAGTGCATTTCGCTCCATCTCATTCAACCCCAGACTACTCATAAAACTATAAGCCGGCTACTAGCCATATGACACCTAGCCACGCAACTAGCAATAAAATCCAATTTCTCCAATTTTTAAATATTCATGTCTTTTATTATTAAGAGAATACCCTAAATTCTAAATATAAACAAGCGATTAAACCTCGACAAACCAACAAACCATGATCCTGATCTAGCACTCTAGCAACCTATAAGACTTAGTGAAATACAAGTGTCTCTAGCATGCAAATCAATCCAATAAGACTCAACATCACTAAATACGACATCACTACACTAGCATGAGTATCACCAATTAATCGAAAAAATTATCTAAGGGATCATGTTATAATGCAGATGCATAAACTATATGAACAAATTATCATAAAAACTACCAAAATAAAAAAAACTACATGGCAAAATATATGCAACTATATGAAATAAAACTATCATGAACATGCAAACTATATGAAACGCAAACAAACATATTCCTTAAACTACTACCCCAAACTTAAAATATTCACTGCCCTCAGTGAAGGTAATATAAAGGAATCGGAAATACCTACTCTGAATCAGAATCCTCACCCTCAAGGGGTGGAGTATCAGGCGTGACCGGAGGTGGATACACGGAATCCTCACAAAATACTGGCCACTAGATGTCAACCCCGGTGGCTCTAAATGCAGTCCCAAGTGCCTGGGTGAGATCGCATGCAAAACGACTGTGGATGTCGTGCATCGCATCCATCCTCCTCGCAAGATGCCTATACTGCGTCAAACTCAAACCAGCTCCCATCTCTGCTCTTGCTGCCTCCTGCTGCTGCTGCGATCCTGACGGTCCAGCATCCTCTCTTACCTGAGCTCTCCTGGCTGCTCTACGGGCATGCTGAGAACCTCCCACATATGCATAATTAGCTGGTCGGCCCTATAGTAGATGATCATAAGTATAACCAAGCCCCTTAGGATCGGGCTTCCCTCCATACCACTCGAATATGATGTACAGCGTAGAACTGTCAAAAGGAGCACAAAAAATCTGAAGTTGCTCATGTGCGGGCCAATGAACACCAACTGCCATACACAACTTCGTCATAATGGACGCATACGGAATCTCCCCAGTGGTACTTCCCCTCAAAAACCTCAGGATCCCTTGATATATTAACATCCCCAAATCAATGTAATCACCCTGCAGAATACCCCAAAACAGATGAGCACGCTCCACCGTGATCTCATGCACATGCGAAGATGGCATGATTTTAGCACAAATAAATGAGTTTCAAGCCCGTGCATACCTGTTCATGCATGAAGCAGGGAATGTGGAGTAATCAGTAGTGCCCCTCTTGAACTACTAATGAGTCTCAGGCACACAGAGAGTACCAACGATGAGATCCAAATCGAAGTCCTCAAGAGCCTTTCGTTCTAAGTATCCTGGCCCACCTTCCTCGCAGGCTGCTCAATGACCATCCTGATAGCCTCGGCACTGTACTCTATAGTTCTCCCTCTCACCACCATGAAACCATTCTTCTCTACCTTAGCATTGGTGTAGAACTCCCGCAAAACACTCATGGGCACAGCAGCTGGAGCCTCACTAAAAGGAACCCAGCCCATCTCGAGAATCATCTCCAATAGCTTACCATCGTTCCCTAATGAAAGAAATCATCTCTCCTTAGCAATAGGCTTCGAGAGAAGCCTCGTGTACTCCTCCTCAGCCTCAGGAGTAGAGAACATGGGCCTCATACACCACTCGCAATAGAAGAATCGGCGGCGCTACTTCCAACTTAAGTTCTCTGTCTTTTGGGTACCATGAGGATTGAAAAAGAGAGAATAAAAGCTAAAGTGTTTAGAGAGAATATGTGTTTGAGAGTTTGTGGATTGGTGGAGAAGATGTATGTAAGTGTATGTATTTATAGGTGGAGGGGTGTGAATCTGGTAAGGAATAGAAGTGGGAATTGATTATGGGAATTGTGGGAATAATGGAATTGATTAGGAGAGGGAATTATGGGATGTGGAAGAGTAAAAATCGGGTTAAAATGATTTTGCAATTAAAATCCCGATTTTCTATTAATAAACTGCTATTTTTATTTTTTTTCTGAACAGGGACTCGGCGCGGCCGCGCTAGGACAGTGCGGGCGCGCTCTAACTCTGGAGTACCGGCGCGGCCGCACGCTAGGACAGCGCGGGCGCACTTGGTTTCTGTAAAAACGGCGCGGCCGCGCACTAGGCCAGCACAGGCGCACCCAACTTTTGTACTTGGCCCTGAATTTTTATCTTTTTCCGATTTTTTTATGTTTTTCTCTTTTCTTCTTGCTTCCTATACCAACTAATGTACAACATACTTAGGTTGCCTCCCAAGAAGCGCTTCTTTTACGTCGATAGCTCGACGTAGAATTTTGAGATCAAATAGTCAATAAAACGGCACTAACCACCTCGCGGTTTGCCGTGTCACCATAATAATGCTTCAACCGTTGACCATTTACCTTGAATGCTTGGCCCGAATCATTCTTAAAAATTTCCACCGCTCCATGTGGAAACCCAGTTTTGATTATGAAGGGCCCTGACCATCTTGACTTCAGCTTTCCAGGAAAAAGACGGAGACGAGAGTTGAATCACTTGTTGCCCTGGCACAAATTTCTTGAGCACTAGACTCGGATCGTGCCACCTTTTGACTTTCTCCTTGTACATTTTGTTGTTCTCATAAGCTTGAAGAACTCGTCAAGTCCGTTTAACTGAAGCATTCTCTTCTTTCGAGCCGCATCCAAGTCCAGATTTAATTTCTTCAAAGCCCAATAAGCTTTATGCTCGAGCTCCACAGGCAAATGACACCCCTTCCCATAAACCAACTGAAACAGCGACATTCCCAATGGAGTCTTATATGCTGTTCTATACGCCCAAACAGCTTCATCAAGCTTCAAAGACCAATCCTTCCTTGATGGACATACCACTTTCTCCAAAATGCGCTTGATCTCTCTGTTAGCTACCTCAGCTTGACCATTTGCCTGAGGATGATAAGCCATAACAATGCGATGATTCACATTATACCTCTTCATCATGGCAGTGAACTTGCGATTGTAAAAATGCGACCCCTCATCACTGATTATGACTCTTGGAGTTCCAAACCTTGTGAATATCTGCTTGTGAAGAAAATTAAGCACTACTTTCGCATCGTTCGTTGGCAACGCCTTAACTTTAACCCATTTCGACACATAATCAACCGCCAACTGAAGTCAATTCCCCAAACATCGAAGACCTCAACCTTGAGAAGCACATTAAGTGGCATCTCATCCTTCTTAGAAATATTACCCACTCGTTGACATCGATCACATTTCAAAACAAACTGATGAGCATCTTTAAACAATGTTGGCCAAAAGAAATCTGCTTGAAGAACACGAGATGCTGTCTTTTCTCCACCATAATGTCCTCTATAAGCCGTTGAGTGGCAATCTCACAAGATCCCCCTCGTTTTGCTATAAGGAATACATCTCCTGATGATTTGGTCAGCTCCTTGGCGAAAACGAAACGGCTCATCCCACATATACCACTTCACTTTATGAAGAAACTTCTTTCTTTGAGCATACGATAAGTCGGGAGGCATGATATTACTCACAAGGTAGTTCACAATGTCTGCAAACCACGAATCTTCTTCTTGCACTCCAAACAGCTGCTCGTCCGGAAAAGACTCATTTATCAATGTCTTATCCAATGAAGTAGCATTAGAATTCTCTAAACGCGAGAGATGATCAGCAACTTGATTTTCAGTTCCTTTTATGTCCTTGATCTCTAGTTCAAATTCTTGGAGCAAAAGAACCCATCTAATCAATCTAGGCTTCGAGTCCTTCTTTGAGACAAGATATCGAATTGCTGTGTGATCAGTGAATACTGTCATCTTAGTCCCAAGTAGATAAGATCGAAATTTCTTAAAACAATAGACAATACGTAACGCCTGGGAAATTTACGTCTGTATTATATCATATTTATAATAAATTATGTGTGTTAATGTGTCATGTATATGTACTTAACAGTCAAACCCTAATTTCTATGTGTTACATGCATTCTGTATCGTTCTGGTATTTTTAAGATATTTTTCAGATATTTTAATTTTCACTTATAGCTTTTATTTCAAAAGTTTTATGACCCGAATCATGATTTTAAAGCAGATATTTCAAATAAAATAATGGGCCTTATTTTTCATCAAACAGCTTTTACCATCGCATTATTCTGAACATCTAGGTATTTTATAAATTTTCTCGTTTCGCGAAAAATGACTTTTTCGGGCCCCACTGGGTGTTAAAAACCCCCACAAATATCACATTTTTATTTTTATAAAATTATAGGACTTTCATTTATATCATTTCTTTGTATTTTTGCATTATTCACAATTTTTGGGAAATTTTGGCCTATATATTATATATATATATAATATCCAATAATTAAATATTAATACTAAAAATTATAAAATTAGGGGCCTATTAATTTTAAAAAGTGTAGAATTAGGGTCTTAATTTTAATTAGGAGTATTAATTTTACTACTATAAATAGCCCAATTTTTATTCAATTATTATTAATTATTAACTAAAAATCAAAAATTAATTAAAATTCTCTGCAAACTGGGTCGGATAGAACAGTTTCGGGTCGAAGAATCAATCAAGGATTTCCAGCTAATTTCTGCATCAAATCGTGTGATTCAAGTACTGAAATTGAAGGTCTTAATCTGTTCTTTTTGTTTTTGATATCAATTTCATGTTTTAATACATCGTTTTTGATTTTCAATTTCTACGATTTTTGTTCGAATTAGGGCTTTTTAATTCTAAGGTTATTATGATGTTTTGATGATTGATATAGCTTTGTTAGATGATTTATAGTCGATTCATGGTGTTTAATTGCATAAACAATTCCTGGATAGCAAAGTTCGATTATTAGGGTTTATGTGAATTTTCAAAACCTAGCTTCGTGATTTTGGTGAATCTTTGGTTCTTGATTTGTTAGGGATTTGATTGTACGTGTTCTTAGCTTTGATTCGCAATATTAAACGTTAAGTTCCATGTACGATTCAGTGATTTCGATATTTGGCCGGAGTTCATGTCGATTTTGATCGGAGTTGAGGATTCAAGGATGTTTCTGGTATGATTTGGCCAGGAATAGATTGGTGAAGTAATTTAGAGTTGAAACCCTGTGAAAAATGACCTGAAAACGGACTGCCGGAATCCTGGCCGGTCGCCGGATTCTGGGCAGATTCCGGTCATGTTCTTCATGACCCGGAGTTGACCCGTTTGTCAGAGGTTTCATTTCTGACAAGTGTTTCTGGAAAATAAATTTTATTTTTATTTTTATTAATTTTAAAAATCAGTTTTATTTATTTTATAAATTGATTAATTAATCATTTAATTAATTGATTTATAATATAAATAATTCTGAAATATTTTCTAAAAATCAGATTTAATTATTTTCTTAATTATTTACTATTTATTTATTATTTATTTATTAGTTATAAATTATTTAAAATGATTAATTATTTTGATAATTAATCAAATAATTTTCAATAAATCATAATAAATTCATTTTAATTCCAAAAATTATAGAAAAATCACTTTTAATTCTGATTTTTCTCAAATAATTATTTAAAATCTATTTTAGGGTTCAATAATTAGTAATAATTATTTATATTAAATAATAAATTAATTTATCTATATTTAATTGATATTAATTAGACCGTTAGTCCGATTCGAGTGAAAAAAAGCCCTTTGACTCAGAAAAATGAATTATTTTCATTAAAAAAATAATATTAAAGCCTAGTTTCTTGTAGAATTTGGTTGACATTGTTATTTATTTGACTATCAGTCGAATTGCGTGCCGAGACGAGTCCGAAAAATTCCGGAAAATAGGAAACGAGACAGATAATGATCAATTTAGCGAACAGCGAGTTAGTTTTGATTCTAAAAATTATTTTAACTATAAAAATGATTATGTGCTTATGTTCTTATGTGTATTATGTGGTTAACCGAGTCTTTCTTGTTGATATATGATATACGAGTCGGTCATAAGCGCATGGGTAGACAATAGGAATGATGTGAAATCGATTTGAGACGCAATTGAATTACGAGATGTTTAAATCATTCTCTTTTCCTAAAAGAAGCTAAGCCAGCAAGGTAGGCCGAGTCGGTAATAGACGAAGGTGATATAATTGAAGTGAGTCACGTAAAAGGCAAGTTTTTTCCCTATTCTAATTTCAGAATAGTGATATTTTTTCAGATTCATATTACGGTTACACTCTTTTGATTCTTTTTTCTATTCCATTTCAATTCCTTATTCATATTCCAATTGTTATTCACAAATATTGATATATTCTGGTGTTTGGAATATATTAAAGCATACCGGTTATTCCGGTTGCTACTTCAAGGACTGGATAATGATACTTTTGGGGTTAAGCTTCACTTAGTCCTAAGGACCGGGACATAACCTGATCCTTGATATGGGCCGTAGTGCCTGGGTGCCCGACAGGATCTATATAGTGAGATATAGATCTGCACTGTATCCTGGCTGATCAGCAGGGTATAGATGCGAACTTGTGTCCAGTTTAGTTCATTTGTACTCGCCAACAGTGGCCTATTTTCTATTCTTGTGGGGTTATATGTTTGCAGATATACCTAGGTTACTGATTTACTTAAACTGCTTTACCACTGTTTATATTTTGCGGACTTGTTGAGCAATTTTTGGCTCACCCCTTCTTGTTGTTATTCACCTTATTGTTTTCAGTTAAGAAGGAATATGAAACCCATCAGGACTCGAGTGGTAAAGAAGCGGGTCAAGCCTCGGGATCCTCTCATACCCAAGGTGTTGATCCCAATCCAGGAAGAAAGCTTTGAGTTGCCCGAACAGGTGGAGTGTAGATAGTTAGTGTGTGTGTATTTGAATAAAAGATGAAATTAGTTTAAAACTGGTTAGACAATGGTTTCTAATAAAGAGAGTTTATAAGATTTTGAATTTAGTTTATAATAAAATAGTTAATGGTTCTTTTTTTCAAACTTCAACCTAAAAATATCATGGTTAGTGTTAAAGGGGTTTAGATATAATTCTTTATTATTTGTAAATCAGATTGTACAGGTTTGGTGAATAGTGAGTAACCCCCAGACTTATACCCCGGGTCTGGAGGGCGTTATAGGTTTGGCATCAGAGATGTAGGTTTGGTCCCTGAAAACAAGAACATTAGGATTAAGATAAGATAGGGAGATCACATAGGATAGGAATAGTCAAATAAGAAGAGTAGTTTTAGGATTTAGATCAAATTTGAATAGGAAAATATAAGTTTTAGGAATGAGTTAGTGACTTTTCTTCTTTCTTTGGTATATTATCAGATGGCATCATCAGGTTATTCGGGTTCGTCTGAGAGGACAGTTACAGGACCAGCTGCACCAGTCGTGCCTCCAGTATCTGAGTTAATGTTTCCTCCTCTTCCACCTCCACCACCACTGCCCCAGGAGCCAGTACCATCAGTGCCAGGGATAGTTCATGATCCAGTTGAGATGTTTGATCCATTGGAGTTCTTTGAGCCGATGCTTCCACCCCCATTTCCAGTAGAGCATCAGTTTATATCAGGAGTTGAGCCAGAGTTTCCACCACCACCAGTGTTACCTCCTATTCCAGTACATGTTCCAGAGCCAGAGGTGTTTCAGATGATTCCAGTCGAGGGTATGGGTGAGCATGAGGTAGAGTTACATATGTGATTTCCACAGGAGGGTGCAGGGATGCAGAGGGTTCAGTCACAGGAGTCAGTAAGTCATGTTGCACAGCCATACATGGTACCATATCATGACTACAGTGTTATGAGAGAGGACGTTGAGTACTGGAGAGCCCAGTGTAGAGAGATTATGCACTTATTTTATCAGAGAGACCGAGGACCATTAGCCGCATTACAGCCAGATTACTTTATGAGACAGAGGTTACAGTCTGCTTTGATGAGTGCTACTTGGGAGTTAGATACTTTGACACATGAGGGCCGCCTTCTTTTGTGGAGTTTTACAGGATTTTTTGTTTGACACAGACATTGGTTCAGATACTTAGGGATGAGCTGAGGCGTATTCTGTCGGGATTCTGAGATACTGACTACCAAGGGACTGACGTAGTGGAGATGACAGATGTATATAGATGCAGCCTAGTATGACATAGTGAGTAGTGTGTATGTGTGTAGTAACAGTTTGACTTGTAGTATCGTTCTGACTAGTAGTAGTCCCTATGACCAGCAGAGCTAGACTTTTTGTACCAAGCACTTACACCTGAGGCTGGTGTCATATATATAAAATGAACTTTTCAAATTTCTTTCATTTAAATTTCAGTTTTACAGCATTTACCTTTACTTTACTGTCTTACAGCTTTCGTACTTTAAATTCTGGAAAAAAAATATAAATATATTTAACTGTTTACATTTCATGTTTTTATATTAAGCTAACTGTTTTCTTCCTTCGAACCTTGTATTTAAATTTTGTTAATACAGGATAAATTGTTTTCTTACCTATTGTCAATTGTTTATTAAACTATTAAAAAGACATCACTTGTTTTGTTATCAGCAAATGGCACCAAAGAGAAAGACTAGGACCGAGACCTCCAACAACAGTAATTCCGAAGAACAGACCAATTATACCATGAACCAAATGTTCCATTTGATGCAACAACCGATGATAATGATGCAACAACAGATGCAGCAACAGTAGCAGCAGATTCAACAACAAATGTTACAACAGCCACCTCGTCCTGAGCCCCAGATACAACTACCTATACCTGTTATTACTTTCAAGCAGTTTCAGTCGGTTAAACCTCCAGAATTTGAAGGGTCTGTAGATCCTATTAAGGCTACCATTTGGTTAAAGGAAATAGAGAAAGTATTTGCGCTTGTAAAGGTAGGTGAAGACCAGAAAACTGATTTTGCTAGTTACTTATTAAAAGGAGAAGCGAATTATTGGTGGGAATCTAAGAAGGCTTTAGAAGGTGAAGATGTTATTACATGGGATAGGTTTAAAGAACTGTTCTTAGAATAGCATTTTCCTCGCTATGTAAAAAATCGGATGCAGATTAAATTTTTTTGGAACTGAAGTAGGGAAGTATGTCTGTGACAGAGTATGAAGCCAAGTTTACTGAGTTAGCTAGGTTTGTTCTAGAACAAGTTGATACTGAAGAAAAACGAGTCCAGAGGTTTCAAGAGGGATTACGACCATGGATCCGTGGTTAAGTTGCAGTTTTTGAATTAACGATGTATACCGCCGTAGTCCAGAAAGCCCTGATTATTAAGGGGAAAGCGAAAGGTCTCAAAAGGAAAGTGGACAAGGAAGTTTTCAAAGCCGTTTTAGCAGGAAGCCGGGATTTCAGGCCCGGAAAAATATGAATTTTAAAAGGATAGGACAAGGTATCCAGAAAATAGGTAATCGTTTCCAAGCTCCCAGCCATCAGGGAATTGTCAGAGTCCCAGTGCCGTACTACAAGACTTGTGGTCGAAAATATATCGGCAATTGTATCAAGACAGGTGTGACATGTTTCAAATGTAAGCAGAAAGGACACTATTCTAACGAATGTCCAATAAGAAAAATAGCAGAAGTTACTTGTTTCCAGTGTGGAAGAAAAGGGCATATCGATAGGAATTGTAAAGGACCAGCAATGGCAGCTACTGTACCGAAAGTGTTGGCATTACCTCCTCCACCACATCATAATCAGCCTAGAGCAAGGACTTTCAACATGAAGATGAAAGAGGCAGTGCAGAGCCCTAGTGTGATTGCAGGTACGCTTTTGGTAATTCAGTAAATTCCAAAGTATTAATTGATTCTGGAGCTACTCGTTCATTTATTTCTGAAAAATTCCTTGATAAGAGAATTGCGAAATTGAATTTTTGGGCGAGACGTTAATTATAAAATTAGCGAATGACGACCAAGTTCTGGTAAATTGAGTATGTCCTGCATGCGATATCGAAATAGTCGGACATCATTTCTCCGTAAAATTGATTCATTTTAAGCTAGGAGAGTTTGATGTTATTTTGGGGACGGATTGGTTAGCTTGTCATAATGCTCATATTGATTGAACGAAAAAGAAAGTAAAATTGTGAAGTGCGGAAAATGCAACGGTAATGTTCAAGGGCGACAGACAGCAACAGAAATTTCTGACAATAATGCAGACCAAACGATTGCTTCGACAGGGATGTGAGATGTACAGAGCTTATATGTTAGATACTGAAAAAGGAAGTCCTAAAATAGAAGACATTCCAGTTGTATGTGAATTTCCTGACGTCTTTCCAGATGAGTTTTCAGGGTTACCGCCAGACCGGGAAATTAAATTTATGATTAACCTAGCGCCATGTACAGAACCAGTATCGAAAGCTCCATATCGAATGCCTCCAGTCGAGATTAAAGAATTGTCAAGACAATTACAAGATCTTCTTGACCGAGGTATCATAAGACCCACTGTATCCCCATGGGGTGCACCGGTATTGTTCGTAAAGAAGAAAGATGGCAGCATGCGATTATGCATTGACTATCGGGAATTGAATAAGCTTACTATCAAGAATAAGTATCTTTTACCGATAATCGACGATTTATTCGATCAACTAAAAGAAGCCGCATGGTTTTCGAAGATAGATTTGTGATCGGATTATCATCAATTGAAGATTAAAGCTGAAGATATTCCCAAGACGGCATTCCGTATGAGATATGGACATTATGAGTTTCTTGTAATGGAATTTGGATTGACCAACGCGCCAGCAACATTCATGGATTTGATGAACAAAGTATTCAAGAGCTACTTGGATAAATTCGTGATTGTATTTATTGATGACATCTTGATTTACTCAAAGAAGGAAGAAGAGCATGCTGAGCATTTGAGGATAGCTTTGGAAATTCTAAGGAAAGAGAAATTGTACGTGAAATTCTTAAAATTTGAATTATAGTTAAAGGAAGTACAATTTTTAGAACACATTATCAGTAGAGAAGGTATTCAAGTCAATCCAGCAAAGATTGAAGCTGTGTTAAATTGGGAAAGACCGAAGACACCGATGGAAGTTCGAAGTTTCTTGGGATTGGCAGGATACTATAGAAGATTTGTCAAAGATTTTGCAAAAATAGCCATGCCATTGACGAAGTTGACTCGAAAAAGTGAAAAGTTCATATGGGACGGCAAATGTGAAGAAAGTTTTCAAGAGTTGAAGAATCAGTTTGTAACCGCACTGGTACTAGTATTTGCAGACGAGTATGGGGATTTTGTCATTTATAGCGATGCTTCATACCGTGGATTAGGATGTGTACTGATGCAACACGGTAACTTCATTGCATATGCTTCGAGACAACTAAAACCTCATGAACAGAAATATCCTTCGCATGATCTGGAATTAGCAGCGATCGTATTTGCATTGAAACTTTGGAGAAATTATCTTTACGGTGAGAGATGCGAAATCTACACGGATCATAAATGTCTGAAGTACATCTTTACATAGAAGGAACTGAACATGAGACAACACCGATGGCTGGCATTTATTAAAGATTATGATGTTACGATTAGTTATCATCCAGGAAAAGCGAATATTGTGGCAGATGCCCTAAGCCAGGAGGAAAGATTGAATCAGTTAACATCATGTGAAGAATTAACCAAAGAATTTGACAAGTTGGAAATCGAAGTTCGTGTTCCCCAGGAACCTACTGAAGCTATGTATGCTATGACTTTTCAGCCGGAATTACTAGAGAAGATTCGCCGTTGTCAAGAAGAAGTGATGAGTCAAAATGACGATTTAACAGGAGAAGAAATGACAACTCAAAAAGATAATGAAGGAATTCTATGCTTTGCATCAAGAATCTGGATCCCTAACGTGGCAGAACTGAAAGAAGAAATATTGTGAGATGCGCATAGTTCGAGGTATTCCATTCATCCAGGAAGTACAAAAATGTACCGAGATTTGAAGGAAAAATTTTGGTGGCCAAATATGAATAAGGAGATAGCTGAATGGGTAAGTAAATGCTACACATGTCAGCGAGTTAAAGCAGAACATCAACGTCCAAGTGGATTACTGCAACCATAGGATATTCCAGAATGGAAATGGGAACATATAGCGATGGATTTTGTGGTAGGACTTCCAAGAAGTAAAGCAAATCATGATGCGATATGGGTAATCATTGATAGATTAACAATGTCAGCACATTTTCTACCGATTAATGAAAGATTATCGCTCGATAAGCTAGTGCACTTGTATCTCAAGGAGATTGTGATGCGACATGGAATTCCAATATCTATCATGTCTGATCGAGATCCTCGATTTAATTCAAGATTTTGGAGACAATTTCAAGAATGTCTTGGAACTAAACTAAACATGAGTACCGCTTATCATCCGCAAACAGATGGACAAAGTGAAAGGACTATCCAAACAATCGAAGACATGCTACGAGTTTGTGCAATTGACTTCGAAGGCAGTTGGGATGAACATTTACCTTTAGTCGAATATTCTTACAACAACAGCTATCATGCGAGTATTGGAATGCCATCGTACGAAGCATTATATGGAAGAAAATGCAGATCACCAATATATTGGGATGAATTCGGAGAACTCAAGGTTTTGGGTCCAGAATTAATCCAACAGACTAAAGAAAAGATAGAACTTATTCAAAAGCGATTGAATGCAGCACAAAGTAGACAACGCAAATATACAGATCAAGCAAGAAAGGATATGGACAACCAGGAAGGAGATCATGTGTTAATAAAAATATCGCCATGGAAAGGATTAACCAGATTTGGCAACAAGGGTAAATTGAAGCCACGATATGTCGGACCGTTTGAAATTCTGAAGAAAGTGGGGAAGTTGCATACAAATTAGCTTTACCGCCTCATATGTAGCATATCTACAATGTGTTTCACGTATCAATGCTCAAGCGATATAATCCTGATTCTAGGCATGTGATCGAATATGAACCGATAGATATCCAACCTGATTTGTCTTTTGTAGAATAGCCGGTAAGAATTTTAGATCGGCGAGAGAAAGTGTTGAGAAATAAATCTGTGACTTTAGTGCGAGTATTGTGGAGAAACCCTATGGTTGAAGAATCAACCTAGGAACTTGAGAGCGAAATGTTAGAAAAGTATCCTCATTTGTTTTCATAGAGAGATTCTGAGGACAGAATCCTATTAAGGGGGGAAGGATGTAACGCCTGGGAAATTTACGTCTGTATTATATCATATTTATAATAAATTATGTGTTTTAATGTGTCATTTATGTGTAATTAACTGTAAAACCCTAATTGTTATGTGTTACATGCATTCGGTATTATTCTGGTATTTTTAAGATATTTTTTAGATATTTTAATTTTCACTTATAGCTTTTATTTCAAAAGTTTTACGACCCGAATCATGATTTTAAAGCAGATATTTCAAATAAAATAATGGGCCTTATTTTTCATCAAACAGCTTTTACCATCGCATTATTCTGAACATCTACGTATTTTATAAATTTTCTCATTTCACGAAAAATGACTTTTCCGGGCCCCACTGGGTGTTAAAAACCCCACAAAAAATACATTTTTATTTTTATAAAATTATAGGACTTTCATTTATATTATTTCTTTGTATTTTTGCATTATTCACAATTTTTGGGAAATTTTGGCATATATATTGTATATATAAAATATTTAATAATTAAATTTTAATACTCAAAAATTATAAAATTAGGGGCCTATTAATTTTAAAAAGTGTAGAATTAGGGCCTTAATTTTAATTAGGAGTATTAATTTTACTACTATAAATAGCCCAATTTTTATTTAATTATTATTAATTATTAACTAAAAATTTGAAATTAATTAAAATTCTCTGGAAACCGGGTCGGGAGAACAGTTTTGGGTCGAAGAATCAATCAAGGATTTCCAGCTGATTTCTGCATCAAATCGTGTGATTTAAGTACTGAAATTGAAGGTCTTGATATGTTCTTTCGGTTTTTGATATCAATTTCATGTTTTAATGCATCGTTTTTTATTTTCGATTTCTAGAGTTTATGTTCGAATTAGGGCTTTCTGATTCTAGGGTTACTATGATGTTTTGATGATTGATATAGCTTTGTTAGATGATTTACATTTGATTCATGGTGTTTAATTGCATAAACGATTCCTGGATAGCAAAGTTCGATTATTAGGGTTTATGTGAATTTTCAAAACCTAGCTTCGTGATTTTGGTCAATCTTTGGTTCTTGATTTGTTAGGACTTTGATTGTACGTGTTCTTAGCTTTGATTTGCACTATTAAACATTAAGTTCCATGTACGATTCTGTGATTTCGATATTTGGCCGGAGTTCATGTCGGTTTTGATCGGAGTTGAGGATTCAGGGATATTTCTGGTATGATTTGCCAGGGAATAGATTGGTGAAGTAATTTGGAGTTGAAACCCTGTGAAAACTGATTGCCGGAATCCTGGCCGGTCGCCGGATTCTGGGCAGATTCCCGTCATGTTCTTCATGACCCGGATTTGACCCGTTTGACCCGTTTCCAGAACCCGGTTTTGATCCGTTTTATCAGAGGTTTCATTTCTGACAAGTGTTTCTGGAAAATAAATTTTATTTTTATTTTTATTAATTTTAAAATCAGTTTTATTTATTTTATAAATTGATTAATTAATTATTTAATTAATTGATTTATATTATAAATAATTCTGAAATATTTTCTAAAAATCAGATTTAACTATTTTCTTAATTATTTACTATTTACTTATCATTTACTTATTAGTTATAAATTATTTAAAAATGATTAATTATTTTCATAATTAATCAAATAATTTTTAATAAATTATAATAAATTCATTTTAATTCCAAAAATTATAGAAAAATCATTTTTAATTATGATTTTTCTCAAATAATTATTTAAAAATTATTTTAGGGTTTAATAATTGGTAATAATTATTTATATTAAATAATAAATTAATTTATCTGTATTTAATTGATATTAATTAGACCGTTAGTCCGATTCGAGCGAAACGAAAGCCCTTTGACTCAGAAAAATGAATTATTTTTATTAAAAAAATAATATTAAAGCCTAGTTTCTTGTAGAATTTGGTTGACCTTGTTATTTATTTGACTATTAGTCAAATCGTGTGCCGAGACGAGTCTGAAAAATTCTGGAAAATAGGAAACGAGTCAGATAATGATAAGTTAAGCGAACATCGAGTCAGTTTTGATTCTAAAAATTATTTTAACTATAAAAATGATTATGTGCTTATGTGTATTATGTGGTTAACCGAGTGTTGCTTGTTCATATATGATATACGAGTCGGTCATAAGCGCATGGGTAGAAAATAGGAACGATGTGAAGTCGATTTGACACGCAATTGAAGTACGAGATGTTTAAATCATTCTCTTTTCCTAACAGAAGCTAAGCCATCAAGGCAGGTCGAGTCGGTAATAGATGAAGGTGATCTAATTGAAGTAAGTCGCGCGGAAGGCAAGTTTTTCCCCTATTCTAATTTCAAAATAGTGATATTTCTTCAGATTCATATTACGTTTGCACTCTTTTGATTCTTGTTTCTATTCCATTTCAATTTCTTATTCATATTCCAATTGTTATTCACAAATATTGATATATTCTGGTGTTTGGAATATATCAAAGCATACCGATTGTTCCAGTTGCTACTTTAAGGACTGGATAATGATACTTTTGGGGTTAAGCTTCACTAAATCCTAAGGACCGGGACATAACCTGATCCTTGATATGAGCCATAATGCTTGGGTGCCCGACATGATCTATATAGTGAGATATAGATCTGCACTGTATCCTGGTTGATCCGCAGGGTATAGATGCGAACTTGTGTCTAGTTTAGTTCATTTGTACTCGCCAACATTGGACTTCTTTCTCTTCTCGTGGGGTTATATCTTTGCAGATATACCCAGGTTACTGATTTACTTAAACTGCTTTACCACTAATTATATTTTACGGACTTGTTGAGCAATTTTTGGCTCACCCCTTCTTATTGTTATTCACCTTATTGTTTTCAGTTAAGAAGGAATATGAAACCCATCAGGACTCGAGTGGCAAAGAAGCGGGTCAAGCCTCAGGATTCTCTCATACCCAAGGTGTTGATCATAATCCAGGAAGAAAGCTTTGAGTTGCCCGAATATGTGGAGTGTAGATAGTTAGTGTGTGTGTATGTGTGTGTGTGTGTTTGAATAAAAGATGAAATTAGTTTAAAATTGGTTAGACAATGGTTTCTAATAAAGAGAGTTTATAAGATTTTGAATTTGGTTTGGAATAAAGTAGTTAGTGGTTCTTGTTTTCATACTTCAACCTAAAAAGATCCTGGTTAGTGTTAAAGGAGTTTAGATATAATTCTTTATAATTTGTAAATCAGATTGTACATGTTTGGTGAATAGTGAGTAACCCCCAGACTTATACCCCGGGTCTGGAGGGCGTTACACAATAGCCAATAGTTCTTTCTACATAGTAGTGTAATTCAGCTGAGCACCGGTTATGGTCTTATTAGCATAGTAGACCACATGAAATATGTTATTCTTCCTCTGCCTAAGAACTGTTCCAACTGCATAGCCACTTACATCGTACATCATCTCAAAAGGCTCTTTCCAATCAGGTGCGGTTTTGACAGGTGCCATAATTAAACTCTTCTTCAATGTATCAAAAGCTACAAGGCACTCGTCATCAAATTTAAAAGGAACATCCTTCTCTATTAGACTGCACAAAGGCTTTGAAATTTTCGAGAAATCTTTGATAAAACGCTTGTAGAAACCCGCATGACCAAGAAAACTGTGAATTCCCTTAACAGAGTTAAGTGGAAGAAGATTCTCAATGACCCCCACCTTAGCCTTGTCCACCTCAAGACCCTTATTAGAAACCTTGTGCCCGAGAATAATGCCCTGACGCACCATAAAATGACATTTTTCCCAATTGAGAACCAGATTGGTCTCAACACAGCTCTTGAGAACTTGTCCCAGATTCTGCAAGTATTCATCAAAAGAATCACCAAAGACTGAGAAGTCGTCCATGAACACCTCCATATTCTGGCCAATCATGTCAGAAAATATGGCCATCATACATCTCTGAAAAGTGGTTGGTGCACCACACAAACCAAAAGAAACTCGTCTGAAGGCGAAAGTACCAAATGGACAAGTGAAGGTAGTCTTCTCCTGATCTTCTGGGGCGATACAAATTTGATTATAACCCAAATAGCCGTCTAGAAGACAGTAATACTCGTGACCGGCTAACCTATCAAGCATCTTATCAATAAAGGGAAATGGAAAGTGGTCCTTCCTAGTGGCTTTGTTCAGCTTCCTATCCATGCAGACTCTCCACCCCGTGACTGTCCATGTAGGAATAAGCTAATTCTTCTCATTTTCTACCACAGTAATGCCACCTTTCTTTGGCACACATTGGACCGGGCTTACCCATGAACTGTCAGAGATAGGATAGATGATCCATGCATCCAGCCACTTTAGAATTTCCTTCTTCACTACTTCCTTTATGATTGGATTAAGTCTTCTTTGTTGCTCGACTGTAGGCTTGCTACCTTCCTCTAGCAGAATTTTGTGCATGCCATAAGAAGGGCTGATTCCCTTGATATCTACTATAGTCCATCTAATTTCCGATTTGAACTCTCTCAGAATCCTCAAAAGCTTTTCCTCATCGCTACCTGAAAGGTTTGATGCAATAATAACAGGCAGAGTAGATGCATCACCTAAAAACGCATACCTCAAATGTTCAGGTAAAGGCTTAAGCTCGAAAGTGGGAGCTTCCTCAATAGAAGGCTTGAGGCGTTTAGGAGCTTTGCTTAATTCCTCCATTCCAAGAGATTCAAAAGGCATATCAATCTTCCTCTTCTAGGGAGAAGCATTCAAATACTGTAATTTCTCATCACCTTCATCATCTCCACTGTCTGAATTCCCCAATAAGGCTATTTTTAAGGCATCAGACCTTAGCAATTGATCAAGTTCCGGTGTGACCACCGAATCGACCAACTCCACTTTCAAGCACTCCTCATTATCAGCAAGAAATTTCATAGCATTGAACACATTAAAAGTTACATCCTGATCCAGCCCTCTCATTGTAAGCTCGCCCTTCTGCACATCTATCAAGGTTCGGCCAGTTGCCAAGAAAGGCCTTCCCAAGATTATGGGAATCTTCTTATCCTCCTCGAAATCAAGAATGACGAAATCAACAGGTAAAATAAGTTTATCCACCTTGACCAAGACATCCTCCACAATACCTCGCGGATATGTAATAGAACAGTCGGCCAACTGCAAGGTCATATAAGTTGGTTTGGGATCAAGTAAGTCCAACTGCTTGAAAATTGATAACGGTATCATATTGATGCTAGCTCCCAAGTCATATAAGCGTCTATCAAAAGACACTTTCCCAATAGTACATGGAATAATGAAGCTTCCTGGATCTGTAAGCTTCGGAGGCAACTTCTGTTGCAGCACAGCACTACATTCCTTCGTGAGAGCAACAGTCTCTAAATCATCTAACTTCACCTTCTGAGAGAGAATACTTTTCATAAACTTTGCATAGCTAGGCATATGCTCGAGAGCCTCGGCGAAAGTTATGTTGATATGAAGTTTCTTGAACACCTCCAGAAACTTCTCAAATTGCTTGTCCAACTTTTTCTTCTACATCCTCTTAGGAAAAGGTGGTGGAGGATAGATCTGTTTCTCCCCTGTATTACCCTCAGGTGGAGTGTGCTCAACAGTAGTCTTCCTTGGTTCCACTTCTTCATCATGCTGTTTTGCTTCTTTCTCAGCCCCAGCTTCTTCAGTCAACTCTTGAGTTTGTTCGGGATTCGCAACCTTCCCAGACCTCAAAGTAATTGCCTTTACCTGCTCCTTAGCTTCCCTCTTTCCTGGAACTTCAGTGTCACTAGGAAATGTACCAGGTTGACGATTTAGCAAGGCATTGGCAATTTGGCCAACTTAATTTTCCAAGGTCTTGATAGACACAGCTTAACTCTTGCACATAAGCTTCAACTCCTCCAATTCAGATTTTTCATTAGCTTGTTACAGCTGGAGTTGTTGTCTTGGTGCATACTGTGTTTGCTAAAAACCAAGGGGGTTGTATTGTTTAGCTGGATACTGCTATTAAGGCTGTTGAACCGCATTCTGAGCATTGCTCCAGCTGAAATTAGGATGATTACGATTGTTAGGATGATAGGTGGTTGGCACTGGTTTCTGCGATCGTTGGAAGTTGCTCACGAACTGCACTGATTCACTAAAAATTGTGCACTGATCAGTCTCATGGGCACCGATATAAAGCTCACAGACACTAGTGATTTGATTAACTCCATAATTAGCCAAAGAGTCCACCTTCATCGTCAAAGCCTTAAGTTGGGAAGCGATAGCAGTTGCTGCATCCAACTCCAGAATTCCTGCTACTTTTCCTGAGTCAGTCTCTGGGAAGGATTCTGGTACTCATTAGCAGAAATCAGTTCAAAAAGTTCATAAGTTTCATCATAGCTTTTAGCCCACAAGGCTCCTCCTGATGCTGCATCAAGCATGGGTCTAGAAGTAGCACCCAATCCATTGTAGAAGCAATTAATAATCATCCAATCAGGCATGCCATGGTATGGGCACTTCCTTAGCATCTCTTTATATCGATCACAAGCCTCACACAGAGATTCACCAATTTGATGCACAAATTGAGTAAGAGCATTCCTGATTGCAGCGGTCTTTTCCATGTGAAAGAATTTCATGAGAAACTTTTACGCAAGATCCTCCCATTTAGTGATAGACCCTAGTGGTAGAGAATATAACCAGCACTTACCTTTGTCCCTCAGAGAGAATGGGAAGAGTCGCAGCTTGATAGCATCTTCAGTCACACCATTGAACTTGAAAGTATCGCAGATCTCGATGAAATCTCTGATGTGCATGTTGGGGTCTTCAAAAGGAGAACCTCCAAACTGAACTGAGTTCTGTATCATATGGATCGTGCCTGCTTTGATCTCAAAAGTGTTAGCCAAGATGGCTGGTCTGATGATACTCGACTGAATGTCATGGATCTTAGGCTGAGCATAGTTCATCAAAGCCTTAGGATTTTCTGCTTGATCTCCCATTGCTACTACAATTGTTCTTCAACTTTCTCTTCTTCTTCTACCTTCTGTTCATCCTCAACAACTTCCTTACGCACTACCACAAGTTCTTCCTCGGCTTTATCCAGTGTTCTCTTATGAGTATGTGAACGCGTATGCATACACCCTCACTAGAGTACCTGAAACAAGACATGGAAAAATTAAGTAACAATGTCCGAGTCAATGAACTTTAACGAAAACTGATGTCAAGCACATAAACTATAAATTAATACTGTAGTCCCCGGCAGCGGAGCCAAAAACTTGTTAGTCGCTAAACACACGCTAATAATACATGCAAGTATACGAGTTCACAAGTACTATAGAATCTTTTCTAGTTTGTTCCCACAGAGACTGTATTGGTTAACTATTTAATTTACGCAGCTAAGCAACAATGTATGGTTATTATCCAATGCTAAGATGTTAGGTCCCGAATTATCGTAGAAGGGGGGTTGAATACGATAATCACTAAATTAAAAATTCTTTCGAATCTTTAGCGGATATACATTTAGTGCTCGATTAGTGGTTTTGTGTTCTTGAGAGGAATAGTGTTTGGAACAATAAAACGAAGAACACAAGATATTCGGGGAAGTATATATTCGTATATAAATCCTCGAGGGGTGTTGCTACACTCCGATAAATAAATTTACCGGCTACAATATAAGAACAAGAAAGTTCCTAGATTCTGCAAAGATTTACAAATCAAATCCTACAATGATCTAGCTTTTGTTTGTCTAAGGATTTAATTACCGGGTAATGATTATAATACCCCTAAGAATATACAAGAGTTAAATCAAATATTATAACGTTACTCCGGTGAGAAGTTAAACGGATATTTAAAAAGCTTGAGCTTGTCTGTATACTCTTTGTTTCATGTTTTCATCTCCTCTCGTGAAACAGAAGATGAACAAAACTCAGAACAACTGCTTAATTCTGCTTCAAAGTGTAGACTTATATAAATTCAATTGGACAGGTGGTATTTCTGTGTCCACACAAGTCCTTGAATTGCTGTAAATGAATCAATGAATATAACTCCTCTATGGTGACCAGGGCAAGCTTCTGTGGCGACCAGTGTCTCTTTAGAGCTCTATGACGACGGTAAATCCTCTATGGTGACCAGTTATCCTCTATGGTGACCAGTGTACTAAGATGAACTCTATGGCGACCAAGAGACCCTCTATGGCGACCACATGACTTCTATGGCGACCAAGAGAACCTCTATGGTGACCAAGAGAGCCACTTGTAGTCCTGTATGTAGCTCTATGGCGACCAGGTAGAGACATATTCCTTCTGTGGCGAATAGAGCCTATGGAGACCACTGGTACCATAGAGAATCTCTATGGAGACATGTGTGGTGCCTTAGAGATTTTATCTATGGAGACCAGTTATGTGGCGACCAGTGACTTGGAACACTTCCGTGGAGACCAACTAGAAGACTGGTATAACTTAGAATATTCATGCTCTTGTCAAACCATTCTTCAATGTATCAATACTTTCTTTTGTAATTAAATTAAAATCCCTTCTTGTATACAGATGTTTGGTGCACTGGTCTGGTTCACAAACAACTAGCATTGAGAGAACCTAATTCAATTTGACTTGTGTGTCTGAGTTGATTCAGATTGGTTGAATATCCATTGCTTCTAACACTGACTGTCAATAAAAAAATGTACTTTCACTGGAATCCTTTCTGGTACTTTAGACAACGTCTTCATTCAACTACAATCTTGAATACTTCATTCACTGTTTTTACCAACACTTGAACATATAAATGAACTCCTGTCAGTGAGTATAGCTTCAAGACTGCAATTGTCTTCTTTAACCTTTGTCTATACCATGTCTTCAATTCTTCAGATTCCTATGCTTCACAGACAGTCTATCTTTAATCAATGCCAATACACTGAAATCTTTTGGTAGCACTTATACACTGAATCTTCATCATTTCTGAAACCCTGAAAGTCTTTAACCTTTATTCTTCACTGAGGCATGAACATATTAATGAACTTCTTTCAGTGACCTGTAAACAGACTTCCAACCTTCTTCTAATCTTTTGATTCTTTATATTTTCCTTGTCTTTATTCTTCCTGATTTCTTGTGTTGTCATAGTATTATTAACCTGTCATGTTCTAGTGTTGTTATCTTGTTGAGTTATCACGTAACTGTTCATACAGCTATGCAGTCTCACCAATAATCCCCCCCTATTTGATTGTTAAACCTAACAAACAAATTAAATAGAGAGGATAACTCAATTAACAACTAGAAAAAGTAATGTACCAGGACTTGTAAATAATGCTACTGGTTTTCTGAATCAAATACTGCATTTTCCAGATTTCTTGAGTAACTGAAATGAAAGATGCTTGTTCCTCTAGCACTGAACTGATCTTCATGTAGCTTCATCTTCATTTCCTTGGTTCTTCAAATCTCTTCCAGATAATACTTCTCAATCTTGAAGTAATCATCAGCAGCTTCTTTTGTACAACCACATTTCATGTTGAGAAGCACATATCTCTCTTGCTTCTCCCCCTATGAGAATCAACTGCTTATAGGAGATCACCTTCGTTTATCACCTCTCCCATATAATAGGATCCACAGATAAAAACTAATGGTACTCCCCTTTTGGAAAACAGCTTCTCCCCTTATGAGGAATAGTGATGAACCAACCCACATCTTCTGATTACTAGGAAATCACCTTGTGTTTACCACCTCTCCTGTACAATAGGATCCGTAGTTACAAAAAAAAATGGTGTGGTGTAGTGTACATGTGTTTTACCTTTTTCCTCCTCCCTGCTATTTATGCCCCTTAGTTGAGGAATCCTCCAAACTATTATATTAGCTTTTATCTCCCCCTTAAAGAAGGAATGTATGTTGTTGTCTGAAGGAGTTCTCATATTTTACTTGGTTGGAAAAGAAATAAAAAGTCAGAGTCTGATCAATCATGTCCCTTTAAATGCTACAAGTATGACTTCATTGTTGATCATCATGTTCACCAATCTTCCCAACTCCTTACACCTCCCAATGTGAGATCACAAATTGTTACCAATTGTTAGCTCCCAACTTGTTAGGTCCCGAAGTATTCTAATCCAATATGTAAATATTAGGTCCCTAATAGTTAGGATCCAATCATAAACAGATTCGAGACTCGAAGTATCAACAAAAATGTTTACGGATAGGGAATGGGATATGGTGATTCTCTTTCTTCCTCACTGTGAGTGTGTGATTCTGTTTCGTGTACCTCACATATGTTTCACTCTTCTCTCCACTCGTGTTTACACTCATTCTCACAAGTGTATCACTCCTCTCATAGCTCCAAAATCCAGCTGTACCTTGTTAGGTCCAAATATACATACAGAGGGGGGTGAATGTATGCTTTTCATTTTTCGTTAATTAATTGCAGCGGAGAATAAACCTCGAAAACGAAATAAACAAACACTAAGAGATTCACAGAATAATTCTTTTTATTAAGAAATTAAACCGTAAAGGTTTGCTTACAACTCTGAATATAAATAATTCGAAGCAACAAATATAGAGAGAACCAAAATAATAATAATTAATTTGGGGTTCTATCTATCACTCTAAAAATTCAAAACTTCTATCAAAAGATTTTAAATACAATCAATAGAACTTTAAACAATGAGTGTTAAAAATTTGTAAGGCTTGAAATTATTGAAATCAACCCACTCTACAAGAAAAATTCTGCAGAGCTTTAATGGTGTTTTGCTGAGAAGTGTTTTAAACCAATCTGCTGTAAATTGGTTTTGTAGAGGTAGAATTGTAGGAGAGATAAAAAAAAGACTATGTGGCTGCCTCTTGTCCATTTGTTTTAATTGGTACAGCTTGTAAAAATAATTCTATGGCGATCAATAATATCTGTGTAGCCGCCTTTGCCTAAAAATAATTTTTGAATGAATCTTGTGGCGACCGGAAAGGAGAGAGAGAGCAGCACATGCACTGTACTAATTCTGTGGGGCGACAACAGGCAGGAGAGAGAGAGAATGAGTCGCAATACAAAATAAAAGCAGCCGCCTTTGCCTTGGTCTAATTCGCCTATGGCGATTCTTCTATGGCGATAGAAACACACAGTACATGTTTCTTCCTTTATTTCTTTTGTTTGAATAAACAAAAGCAGCACAACATGCATGCAGCTTGGTCAACATGCAATACAGGAGGAAGCTGTTGTTTGCGCGAAAAGAAAATAAACAGGCGCCTTGGAAATGCATGTGCGCCACACGCGGACGGAATAGGAGGAGGGTCCCCGCGTGCAAGTCACACGCGCGTCATGTGTTCCAGAGTAAAATCATAAAAGAAACTGCCACTACTTATTGAATCAATTGATTCATTTTTTTGTTTTTGTTCCGTGGTCCCGCATAGATTGCTTTCTCTGCCACACAAAAGGAATGCACAGCTTCACTTGATTACTTTTAATTCGTTATGTACCACATACATGCATAAGTTTATTTTTTCAATCACCCACAGCACTCACCCTGCCAATTTATTTCATGTACATTTGATTTCCGGTTTGTTTGATTTCTCAGTACAACTCCTGGCTGGAAAAACTAATAATTCAGAAAAAATAAAATACAAGTTTGATTTTAAAATAAATAAATAAATAAAGTTTTTAATTTTATTTATTTATTTAATTAAACTTCAAACATTTATTTTATTTATCCATAACTAAATATTGATATTAAATTAAATAAATAAATGATATGAGTTTCATTTATTCATTTAATAAAAATCAATCTTTAATTTATTTATTTTAAAATCAGTTGTGATATAAAATTAAATAAATAAATGAATGAATTTCCATTTATTCATTTAATAAGAAATCAGTCCTTGATTAAAAATAAATCTAGTAAATCCTAGAGTTGTACTCCTTTGTATCTTCAGCCCTTCTAATCTCCGGGATCTTGTACCTCAACATATTTCCAGACTCCTCGAGTACAAAACCCACTTAACAGTATTTCTAAAAATAATCCTCCGTTTCCTTTCACGGATCTCTGACGTCTCGTGCACGAGTCTGGTTCACAGACGACTAGTTCCTCTCTCAGGCCTTCGTATTATACTCGTATAAACCACTGTTAAGTCTTCTACCAAATATAACCAACTTTACTAGGAATCCTTGAGGTCTTCACACTGATTCTGACAACTGCTTCGAATGACTCCAACCTTATTACTCCGATGCCTGAACATATTAATGAACTTCATCCGGATCGTTGTTGACGTCTTCTTCACTGCAGCTAACAAAACCTTTTGTGCATATACCCAATATCCAATATGTACTGATCCTAGTGGAACATAGATTATTTCAAAGTCCTTGTCCTATGTTGAGTTATCCAAACCAGTATTGTTGAGTTATACGTACAACTTCAATCTTGCTCAACATACCTGCAAGGAAAATCACCTTAGCCATCCTTAAGGAGGTCACATGTGGTGCAATGGGAGTTCGCAAATCCCCATCCTTGTTAGACTCGTCAGATGAATCTGAGTTATAATCTATAAGTTGTAGTTTCCCTTTTAGGGTTCCAGATTTGAACTCTGGGAAGGTAAACAATGATCCAAAAAATTTAGAATAAAGATCAAAGTTTCCTTCTAATGTTTGTGAAGACATTTCCTTGTGAATCATCTAGTAATATCTGAATCATTGTCAACAAGTTGTCGATCTGCACCTATGTCAGATCCACTATTCGCAGATGCATCCAGGGGATTTAAGCCTGGGGAGGTAGAAACTGACTACTGACATATGGATATTGGATCAGTATCCTCTCCTAATACCTGTAAAGGCAATTGGTCCATTAAAGAACCTTGAACAATCGAATCGGACCGTAAAATGGTCGAAGCTCTTGTTTCCGTCAACTCATCCTTTGTGTGTGTAACCTTTCCTTGTGCATCAAGAATTGCTTATATTTGAGGTGGTGACACTACATCGGATACCCTGGCCGATAGGCGAATTTCAATAGACGCACCTTGTTGAGAGGATGAATCTAGTAACTGTTTTGGTGTCTTTTCAGCCATTACATCTTTTTGAGAAGATGTATGGGAGCTAGCAGTTGTCTCAGTTTTGATACTACTCATCTTTATAGAAAACAGAGCTGCTAGGTTGACTTCAGAACCTTCCTTATGTGGTGCACTAAGGCACTTTCTCCCTCACGCTCATTCATACTTCATTTTAGTGGTAAGAGAGTGTTGGTTGGTTCTGTTTCCGTGTTTGTCTTTACAGTCTGGGATAGAAGTTGTGGGTTTTCAACCTCATGACTATCAAATGAAAGAATGCCATTGGAGGCTGAACCTGCATCACAGAGCGTATGGCAATATAGAGATAAAATGCACTTAAGATCTATAAAGAATGAAAATTATGCATTTAATCTTTTAAGAGAAATGATGTACAATAGTGATTTCAAAAGGATTTTTAATGAAATAAGAAATCACCAATGTAGAAAGAAGTTTGATTTTTCTCTAAAAAGTGTTTGAGTGCACAAGTCTGTTTTTATGCCTAAAAAGATAAATGATTTGATAAGACACAGACTGATGACCTTGCAGTATAAAGAAGAGAAAGAAAGCAAATACAACAGGTACGCCAATTAATAAGATTGATGAAGTAGCAATTAATTTTGTCTTTCAATATGAATGAGTTCTTGTAAAAACATTGATCACTTAGGGTAAAGTCTAAGCAATTCTCATTCACGTCAAAAGCACCAGAATCTATCTTTATAAGATTATAATCAACAAAATTATTTATTGATAAATAATCTTAATAAGACTGACTATGCTGCTAATTTCAAATTATAGTGAATCTTTCAGATATAGCAACTCATGTAAATTCACTAGAACTTAAAATCTCACAATTATCTACCACAAAATATATTAACAATTTATCATTGACTGATACTTGTCAAGTACTTTAGTTACCAATAATTATATTGCATCTTATTTAAATATTAAAATAAGATATCAATGAATTAAATACCAATTATCGATCAAAAAGATACCAGCATTCAATTTCATATATCATACAATTGTTAACTCCTAACAACTGTAGTATCTCAAACAATATTGGTTCAATAAATAAAGCAACATTAACCAACATTGACTTGTTTACAATCTTAGAAAAATATTCTAAGTTCCATATACTTTGATCCATTGAGTATTGCATCTATTATCAAAGTGTTTAGGAATTTGCAAATAAGTATAAAAATTATTCTAGGTGGACAACATATGGTTACTTCTAATAAAGTAAAATCCTTTTTAACCGTAGTTGTACTTCAAGAGATATTTTTACACTTTCTATATTAGTATAAGTGACTGAAGATAAGCATTGATTACTCAGAGGAGTTCTAAGTAATGTCACAAATACTAATACTTCACAATTAGTTCATAGTTAAACTCTTAACTAAATATCATTAACTGATATAAGTCAAAAATTAGCATACAACCAATCATGCTACAATCATGATTCTGATTTCAATGAATTCTTGAGATGTGAACATTGCTAAATTCACTAAAACTAAAATCTCATAATTAACTTATAACACATAAGATACAATCAATATGTTAGATATCAATTATTGACAGATTTAGTTATAATCAATCATGCTGCTTATTTATTTTAAGTTAGTTTGAATTATGGAGCAAATAAAATCATTGAATTGCTTCAATTTCCATAATCCAAACTTCCTAAAATAAATACTAAATAAATAAATACTAAATATCTATGAGTTAGATACTAGCACTTAAATATTTTAATAATTATCCTTGAATAATCACCAATAGAATATATGACTTATATACATGGAAATCACTTTCTGGATAATTAGTAATTTTAGAAATACTGTCTAAGCATATAAAATATTGAGAGTTTTATACACATAACTTAGAAAATACTTCAATTTTCAATATTAGTGATTTTAGAAATAAGCATTGATTACTTAGAACAAAAATTTTAAATAATATCACTAATACTAAAAGTATCACAATTATTCGTACCGGATACAAATAACTATGCTACATATTATTTTAACATAATTTAAATTATGAGACTGATATGGAATGGAATTGTCTACGGTCATAATTTAAATCAATTAAAATAATATTCAAACTTCATGATATAATACTTAACTATCACAACTGTATATGACATTGTAATCATGATAATCAAGATAGTAGCACTAAGTACGAGGTACTGGATTACTGATAAATTCACAAGTCCTTTAAATATTAAAGATTTAATACTTGTGAACTTATATGAAGAATTTCTTACAGATGGGATTTCCAACTAGTATGCAATGAATGATATCCCACACTTACAAACCAGTCTTGAAAGATTAATTTTAACAAGTGATTTAATAAGTATTTCTGCAAGTGACTCTTTGACTAAAAGACATGCTCCCGAAATAAATGATACCTGGTATGAAGGTGCTTTGTCATAGAGTGTTCCACAGAGTTGTTGGATTTGAAGTTGTTTCTCATTATAACAGGAAATCAATCTTCTTCCATAAAGTTGACAGCTTTCTGAGATGCTTCTCCTGTCACTTAGGTTGACAGCTTCAGAGATGCTTCTCCTGTCTTTCTTACAGCCTGTGTAGTCTATATCTATATAGCCAAACATGTTAAGCACAATATATTTAGGGTACTTTACTCCAAGAGTTGGTAATCCCTTAAGATATCTAATAATCTTTTTAATAGCTATAAGATTGGATTCTTTAGGATCCACTTGGAACCTTGCACATTGGCATCTTGAGAACATTACATGTTGTTTATTAGCATTTCAGTAAAAGAGTGAGCTTGTCATACCTCTCTAGCTTGTCATTATACCGGAGTTGCACTGATCAAGCTTAAGTGGTTCTTGTTGGTAAGTAGTCTTGACATGTTCGGAATCTTCCAAATTTTGCATCTTCAAAAGATCCTTAACTTATTTGTATTGCCATCATTATTTTGGTTTACTTTTCCTCCTAAAAGAATTGTTCTTTTGGCTTGCTTGAGCTCCTAAAAGAATTATTCTAATGGATTGCTTGAAGTAATTCCAAAAAGAATTGCAACTTTCCAACATGCTCCTCCATACCTATTCTGCAACTACTTAGCGAATAATCTAGCACAAGTTTTTGTTAGTAGACCAACATATAACATTATCAAGATATCACTACACATATATAACTTAATATGTTTGTGCCTAGTGATAAAGAGAGTTATTAATATAACAACTCTACTAGTTCACATTTAACTACAAATTCAATTAGAGTGCCATACCATGTCCTTGACGATTTTTTGAGTAGTATACTAGTTCATACCAACCTGAAGTGAGCTTGTGAAGAAGAGATATACATATTCCAATAGATCTGCAACTGCAAAGTCCATGAACTGTGGTGCATTGACTTCCTCTTTTGAATCACCATCCAGGAGTGCACTTGTACACATCTACTAGAGTCCAATTCTGAGTGTAATGTGCATTAGGTGCCTGATATGTCATAATATCCTCGAGTCTCGTCACTGGTGCTTTCTGTCAGATACTGCTTCCTGATAATAACCTATCATCCAGTTTGGCCTTGTGCCTCGTAACAATACCATTGTCATCCAGTATTGACTTCTGGTTATCCTAGTACCAATTACAAAGTTGTCATTTGGTTTGGATACCAGCTTTCCTAAAATCTGCTTGCTGACTGATTGAGTTCATTTTGTTTTGTAATCACCCAATCAATCCGGATCTATCAGAGCTTCTGTACCTTTCTTAGTTTCTTCTTCAGATAGAAAACTAGAGAAATAATAATTCGCACTCAGTAGCCATGCTAAGTATTACTCCACCATCTGGATCACTTAAGAACTAGACTCTGGGAATAGACTTGACATCAAACCCTTTGTCTCATCAAATATGTTCTTGTTGTTTCCTCTGAATTTTCAATGTGGTGTTATGTCTGACTAGTTGATCCTTCTATTGCTCCCCCTAAGCTGTTTCTGGGATTTCCTGAAAATCCTTACCCTTGCTGACTGGCTTCATTGAAATAATGAGTTGTATTATACACTGCCATTCTACTTCTTGGATATGAATCATCAATACCATTAATTTCTCCTTTAACAGCTTGGAGCATGGAGTTATTGAAATATGCATTTAGACTATCTATCACCTTCTATTGATCAGTCACAAATGCCCTGTAGGTTGTATACTCCACTGAGTATCCATGGAAAATATCCTAACTAGTCTTAGCTGCAAATGCCAAGATCTTCAAACAACTGAAAAAATTTTATTGTTTGCTTCTGTAAAACATTCTTTCCAAACACTTTCAGGTTATCCAGTGTTTGCTTCTGTTGGCCATTAACTCATTAGTGGTCTTCATGTATACATCCAGATCAAGGCTTGATCTTACTTGTTGCAAACTGTATTGACTGCTCCAGCTCTTTGGTATTTAGAAAGTCTTGAATAGCTTGATATTTCCCTTATAGCTTTAATCAAGTTCTGGTTCTTCCTTTGTACCACTCCATTCTGACACGGAGCTCCCAGTTCTGAATATATCTCAAAATATTCTTGATGTTACAGATATTAATCAGAACTGCTTCTTGAATTCAGTCCCATTATCTGACTACAAGATCATTTCTTTTACAGTAGCTTCCAGCTTGATCTTCTCATACGATTAATCACCATCTATGATGTCTTGTCTTGAGAATGCACGAACAACAACTTTGTTTAATAAGAGTAGTCAACCACCATCACTAAGGTATATCTTTGCTTTCATGTGATGTTGTTTTTGACTCCTCTTTCTGACATGCCTCACATTTATCGTCTTTTGAATTCCAGATGAGGCAGTCCTCTCACTAATCCTTTTTCACAAAAGAGTTCTTTGAGTTGATGTTCAAGGGTGAGAGCTTCTAATGCCATAACTAAACTTTTGTCAGATGAAGCTTTACATTAGAAACCATTGACTTCACCTTTTCAGAGTTTCCAGTCTAGCCACGAGCATTTCCTTTCCTTACTCTAAGAAGAGAAAGCTTCTCAATCTTCCTGCTTCAGATGAGACACAAATCCTTTATTGAATTGACCGTCCTTTGATGCAGAACTGTCTGATAACAGGATTTGTGCCTTGATTCTCCAGCAAGGAAGTTGCTTCGATTGTTATCAGTGACACCAATGATTAGTTATTATCAGTGATACCAATTGTTCAATTCATGATGACATCCCTTTATCTGTATAGCTTGTCCCATAGTGAAAACCTTTGTTGTCATCTCCAAAGGTTACTGACGGAATAGCTTTTGTTGATCACATTTGATTATGAGGCTCTTTCTTTGATCATATACCTTTAGTATGAATTACCAAGAATACATATGAATTAATTGATCTGTTATGTCATGCACTCACAAATGGATTAACAGTTCTTGGTACTCAACTTATCAGTTTGGGTCCACTTGGATTAGAGATATTATTATAAACAAAGATAACAACAGCTGCAACCTTATCATGCTTGTTCTTATCTTTGACTGACCATTTTCTCCATTTTAATACCCTTGACAAATTTGTCTCTAGTCTAGGAGAAAATTGGTTCCAACCTTACATAAGGAGGACTAGCAGTCTTTGCCCTATTGTAATCCTAAACATGCTTCTTCTACAATTAATGCAAGTACTAAGATATGCATTCATGGCATAAAAATAAGCAAGCATTGTATTAAGAATACATGGCATTCATTCAGATACATTACACATAAGAATTAAGCAAGACATGCATGATATGGAACAAACAGAATTAATACATAAATCACTAATTCTATCTAGTCCAATCATGTTCATGTATCTCATCTAGCTATCTCAATCTAAATATAAACTAATACATCTTAACAAACAATTCATATCAAATGAATAAATCGGATTATAATAAGATATAGGAGATAAGCATAAATAAAGATCTTATATGCTGGAAAATATATATCTCACTAAAGCAATTAATCATGTTCAACAAATATTCAAAAACATATTTAAGATCATCTAAAGTAACATCCACAAGTTAAACATCAATCCTAGTTACCAGAAAAATAATCTAGTGAACTAGTTCAGCATTATCTATGTGTGATGCTATCATGCTTGTGCGAGTGTTAAACATTTAAACACTATGATCTTATCATGCATTGAATATTGAGAGCAAAGTATTGCAGTGATTCAAGAATTTGAAACCTGAGATATGTGAGTTGGACCATCTTCAGAGATTGCTATGAAAGCAAGATATTCATTACTCTCGTCATATGATACATCCAACTCTTTCCCGTGCACTATAAGTTTTGATTGGCTACTTCCCTACGAAAACATTCCACCTTTGTCTCAACTCTTCAACTGAATCCCTACTCATCCTTGTTTGTCAAGCTTCTTGTTCTCTTGTAGCAAAATCCCTGATAGTTACTTGACACATATTGCTTGTCAAACCTGTAGCTATCAAATCTTGTTTATGTCCCAACCTCAGTCTGTAACCACCTCTTGAACTGAATCTGTAAGAATCTCTACTTCAGAATAGATAGGCTTGATCCTTGGATATACCTTATGTACTCCTTGTGAATCTGATGCAACTAAACTTTCCTGACAAGTAAAACACTTCCTTGACGCCCAGTCCCTCAAGTACTTCTACATGAGCTTCTTCTGATTCAACTATCAGCAACTCTTACATTCTGTCCCGAGGTTCCAACCTTAATGCATGTAACTGAGATATTTGTATGTCCCCATTATTCTCTCTGACCTCCACAATTCCTGCTTGTATGATCTCATTGATTCCATGATAAATGTAGCATTGGTACAAACCACTGTGTGACTGTATAATCTGAAATCATAGATTTGTCTTAAAATCTCCGAGAAAAATTGTACTCGTAGAAATTTCATTCATTTCCTGCGTCTGAAAACCCAGTGGTATCCTATGGAGTAAGCCTTTGAGGAAGATCCATAATTTTCTTCTGTAGGTCTTGAAATCAGTTCCATTGGAGTAAGAAAACCATTATCTATAACTTCTGTGTTCGGGAATTTTCTGTCTAAATAGCACATGGTCTTCGTTTTTTCAAAAGATTAAAATCCACTTTAAAAGCCCGGAGGAATCCTGAGTCTACCAATCCTTGAGTATCCTTAGTTTAATATTCAAGAGAAAATTTAAATTTTCAATATTTTTAATTTTCTTAGAAAATAAATTAGTCAAAAATAAATATTTACATAAAATCTAATTTTCAAGAATTTTGAATTTTCTTAAAAATTAAATAAAATGTAAATTATTATTTAAGAAAAATTTAAATTTAAGAATTTTAAATTTTATGGAAAAATAAATAAATCAGAAATAAAAATTATGGCTGTCCAAATAATTTAAAATCCAAAAATTTCAAGTGTTGATAATTTTTGAATTAAAAAATCTGAAAATATGAGAACTTGATTGTTTGGGCCTGACACACCGGATCTGATTTGTATATCGATCAACAAGCTCTGATACCAATTGTTAGGTCCCGAATTATCGTAGAAGGGGGGGTTGAATACGATAATCAATAAATTAAAAATTCTTTCGAATCTTTAGCTGATATAGATTTAGTGCTCGGTTAGTGGTTTCATGTTCTTGATAGGAATAGTGTTTGGAACAATAAAACGAGGAACACAAGATGTTCGGGGAAGTATATATTCGTATATAAATCCTCAAGGGGTGTTGCTACACTCCGGTAAATAAATTTACCGGCTACAATCTAAGAACAATAAAGTTCATATCTTCTACAAAGATTTACAAATCGAATCCTATACAATGATCTACCTTTTGTTTGTCTAAGGATTTAATTACCGGGTAACAATTATAATGCCCCTAAGAATATACAAGAGTTAATTCTGCTTCAAAGTGTAGACTTATATGAATTCAATTGGACAGGTGGCATTTCTATGTCCACACAAGTCCTTGAATTGTTGCAAATGAATCAATAAATATAACTCCTCTATAGTGACCAGGGCAAGCTTCTGTGGCAACCAGTGTCTCTGTAGAGCTCTATGGCGACTGTAAATACTCTATGGCAACCAGTTATCCTCTATCGCGACCAGTATACTAAGGTGAACTCTATGGCGATCAAGAAACCCTCTATGGCGACCACATAACTTCTATGGCGACCAAGAGAACCTCTATGGCGACCAAGTGAACCTCTATGGCGACCAAGAGAGCCACTTGTAGTCCTGTATGTAGCTCTATGACGACCAGGTAGAGACATATTCTTTCTGTGGCGACTGGAGCCTATGGCGACACTAGTACCATAGAGAATCTCTATGGCGACCTGTGTGGTGCCTTCGAGATTGTCTCTATGGCGACCAGTTATGTGGCGACCAGTGACTTAGAACACTTCTGTGGCGACTAAGTAGAAGACTGTTGTTATGACTTAGAATATTCTTGCTCTTGTCAAACCATTCTTCAATGTATCAACACTGTCTTCTATAATTAAATTAAAATCCCTTCTTCTATACTGATGTTTGGTGCACTGGTCTGGTTCACAAACATTTAGCATTGAGAGAACCTAATTCAATTTGACTTGTGTTTCTAAGTTGATACAAATTGGTTGAATATCCATTGCTTCTAATACTGACTGTCAATAAACAAATGTACTTTCACTGGAATCCTTTCTGGTACTTTAGACAACGTCTTCATTGCTACTACAATCTTGAATACTTCATTCACTTTTCTTCACCAACGCTTGAACATAAAAATGAACTCCTGTCAATGAGTATAGCTTCAAGACTGCAATTGTCTTCTTTAACCTTTGTCTTTCTTTAACCTTTGTCTATACCATGTCTTCAATTCTTCAGATTCCTATGCTTCACACATTGTCTATCTTCAATTAATACTAATACACTGAAATCTTCTGGTAGCACTTATACACTGAATCTCATCATTTCTGAAACCCTGAAAGTCTTTAACATTTATTCTTCACTGAGGCATGAACATATTAATGAACTTCTTTCAGTGACCTGTAAACAGACTTTCGGCCTTCTTCTCATCTTCTGATTCTTTGTATTTTCCTTAACTTCATTCTTCCTGATTTCTTGTGTAGTCGTAGTATTATTAACCTGTACTGTTTTAGTGTTGTTATCTTGTTGAGTTATCACGTAACTGTTCATACAGCTACGCAGTCTCACCAACATAAGACGATAACAAATTGAGATTGTACGCTAACAATTATAACTACGAGAATAAGATTGACTATATTAATATATATGATAGACATGGGATTCTAACTTCATTAAATACTTCATTCAATAGCCTTATTATTCTTAACCTTAGCATGCAATAGTGATGATTCTAATCAGACAACACAAAATTGATAAATGCCAACTTTCGTTGCGCGAGTACCATTCTACCAAACATCCACAAAAGAGATAGAAGCTGAATAGGCACCAATTATATTGAGACCCTATATGTCTATAGAATTTGACAACATAACGGTTTAAGCACAAGTCATCTATCTTGATTACATAGGGCAAGTAAGATGGTTAAAATTATCTACGAATCATGCATAACAATACATGAACCTATGCTAGCATGGCAAGTTCTAAATCCTTAAATTCACTTTCGCTTCATTAAGAATTAACACACTATCTTATAAGTTCGCGATGCTCATAAGACGAATACGCACAACCAATACTAGGATATCATACATTCACCATATACTAAGACATCAAACAATTTAACTAAAGAAATCCATAAATAAATCCGTTAGAACCCAACGATAACGATTAGCCCATAATTGAACTCATCGTCAACGTGGGTTCCGATGAAAACATGATATAGCAACGTAGTCTTTATACGAATAAATAAACCAAAGTACAATCAAGAATATAGGTTCAGCAATAAAGAAACAAGCATCCAAATTATAACTCAAAATAAAGATTCACAAGAATAAACTAGATCGTCTTCGCCTTTGTTGAATTGTGCCAAAAGGTCTCTTGTCGTCTTCTCCTTGCTTAATGTCTTGATATCTTCTGAAAAACGTCCAAATATGAATATATATAGCAGCCCTAAACAATCTGGAAGATTTCCCTTTTAGAATTGTATTAGAAACAGGATTCTTGAATACGGCACCAACGCCGCCATGCGCTATCACAGCGCGGGCGCACTGTATTTCTGGAACCCCGACGCGGCCGTGCGCAATCACAACGTGGGCGCGCCATCCTTCTGGGAAAAACTCAGATTTCTTATTAAATCTTCTTGCTTCGAGCCGGCTTTCCACGAGCTTTTATTCCAACACCACCTGGACACCAAATTAGCACCAAAACAATGCTAATTCACTTGATTACCTGAATAGTGCCTGAAATGCAATAACACTTAAAAACACGTTAAAATACAAACAACTTGAGTATAAATACACCAACTCAAATCTTATTAGACCATAAATAAGTGTCATAAATGCCACTTAACACTCTGATACCAATTGTTGCCCAGTAAAGATATAATTGTTTAAGGGGGTTAGATACAATTATATAAATGTTTCGAACAGATAATAAAATATAACATATTTTTAAATTACTAATAAAAACTGTTACAAAATCCTCTCAAGAAATACTGATGTTCTTGAGAGCTGCTAGGTCGAATGATTCTCGAGTGTGATACACTAAGTGATGACCTAAACTGTATTTATATACTACACAAATACAACAAATCAATCTAAGATATGTATTATCAAAAGCTAACTGAAACTGATACATATCTTCAACTGTATAGATAAAGTCATATAACTCAGACGTAACAGATATCTGCTCCACATTAAAAGGATCAGAATAAATCCTCTAATGTTGACTGTCTTCAAATACTGATGACATCCAAATGCTGATGATGTATCAAATCCTGACGATACATCAGATCCTGATGACACCCAAACAGCCAGATCCTGAGCTTCTTCTGATCATTGAGAATTCAAGATGTAACAAAGGACGTCCTAAAAGGAAACTGTAAAGAAATGAGTGGGATGGAGAGAATATATATTATACTAATATATTTATATAAAATAATATTTATATATTAATAAGGGTTATTTGGGTCGGATTAAGTTGGAACGAAATGAGTTTCGGGTTTTTTGGGTTAGATTCAACCAAACCCGGTCAGGAAATAGTTTAGATCAAAAAATCAAACCCAAACCCGAACTCGAAATATTCGAGTTCCGTAAATTCCAATCAAATCGGTACAGAGCGGGTATTCATAGGTTTCGTATAAATTTCCATCCTTACATATCTCCTTCAGTTCCAAATTTATATACATCAGGTAAACTAGTTTTATTTGATCTTATCTTATTTTCTAAAGATTCAATGTTTTAGTTCTCGAACCGGGATGTAGCCCATTTCTCGCCGTGTACCTGGATAGCCCCTAGATATTGGTCGGATTGTATTTAACCCAGTAATCTATCAAATTTTATAATGGGTCAGCTTGTTTAAACCCAGCTATTTACGGGTTTTATGTAATTTTGGAAGTAGCCTTTATTTACGTTAAATCGACTCGGTTAGGTTAGCAACTTATCGATGATCTACATATGGCGGAAGAGTGGCTAAACCTCTACCATGTTACCGAGAAATGCATAGTATTAGGTGCAAGTCGATTGTTTCTGTTCTTCCTCTTTTTTTCCATTTAGATACCTCACTTCTTTCGATTACAAAATAGTAAGAATTCGAAACTTATCAATATTTAATTTAATTATGACAAGGATCATTACCCTATAAAAATTGCACAAATGTTACTAACTAGGGTTTGGAAAAAGGGTAAATAAGACTTATTATTACAATGGAATGTTTGTTTCATGGTTAATAAGATCGATTAACGGAAATCGGAAACTTACTTTATGTATTGACGTTTGAATCATCAATGTTGATAAAAAACAACCTCATTTTGTGAAGGTAAATTATATGCTTCCTATCATTTGGATTTTCATATTATTCTTATTCTTATTAATTCTCGGTCCAATACACCAATATTCCTGATTCCATTCCCGATGTCAATCCAAACGTCCTCTATATGTTTTTAAGAAATTTGTGAGATATATACTTGAGCATAACCAAAGGACGGGATGATAATTGTACTGGCAGAATAAGAAATTACTAGTTGGACTAAATTCGAGTGAAGCAGTGGTAGTCTATAAACAAGTTCGAGTTTACGTATATTTAAATAAGTTGAACCGTTTCATTTGATTTGAAAAAGCTCAAATATGTTAAAGAACTCGACTCATCGAGAGTTTATGTGTGAGCCAATCAAGCCTCCCATTATAATCACAAGCTCATTACTATATAAATTTACAAATAATAAAAAATGTATTATTAATTTTAATTTATAAATAGTAACAAAAATAAAAAATTAGTATTAAAATAATGTAATTATGAACTGAGTTCAAAATTGAGTTAAACCGGGTTTTTGAGTTCCAAGTCAAGTGTAGTAAGGTTGGGCGTATACTCTATTCCACTATTAAACTTAAGTTTGAGTTCGGGTTGTATAAGTTTGAAGGGCGAAATTTCAGCTCACTAGTATTAATGTTGTGCTCCAGAGTTTGAAAATGGAGAGAAGAGAAAAGAAAAGATAATTTTAAAATTTTCCTTCTGAGGCGTGCTCCGGAGTTTTTTGGCGAGAGAAGAGAAATGATCCGAAGAGAAAATTCCTTAAAATTTTCCCCCAAAACTTCCTTCCCAAATATGGAAAGATTTGGAAATATCCTCTCACATTATCTTCTTCTTTTTGATCACTTTCTCTCATTTTTTACACAAACTCTGGAGCAAACGACAGATCTATTTTCTTCTACTATTTTTTTTCTCTTCTATTCTCTCCCAAAAAATCTAGGGAGCACAGCGTAATTTCTTTAGTTTTGACATAGTATATCCCTCCTCCTTTGTGGAGGTGCGGCACCCACTCAACCTTGAGGTGGTAGGCCGAAGATGCAAAAGCATCGGAGACAAATGAGACTTCATACTGAAGTAGAAAAAAGGCAGCAAAGTAGGTGTTGTTTTATTAATGTGACACATACAGTGAAGCAGTTGTTGTAGCTCACACATACGACCTATTTGTCAATGGCAGCTCGCAGAGACATGATCTGACAGCTATGTAACTATAATGTTACATAAATTATGCATGTTTTTCAGCTTCAAGCTATAACAAACTTAACCTATTGTTTAAGCTATTGATAAGAACTTAGAGTCATTTTTAACTTTGGTAGTAAATTAATAATTTGTTTGCTTATGTGTTGATTCTCAAGCTTTGAATGAGTATAAAGTCAAATATTTGGAGATCTTTATACCAAAGTCATTGTTCCTCAATCAACTTTCTATCAGTAATTGCATTTGCAATGAGGAATAAATAAATCAAGCGGAAGGTTGAAGGAGTTGAAAAAAGTGTAAACAGGACCACAAGATCGTATATTTGTTAGCACTAATTCATGTGTTTCTGATATGACACTTTTTTTCTTGAAGGAGTGATGAGTTGCTTAATTGTGCATAGTTTCATGAAACAGGCTGGATCCGACAGATCGAGTCAAGATGTTTCTGATTGTTCATGTCGAATTTATCCTCTTCAATTTGTGATTATTAAGCTGAATATTAGTGCTCTGCATTTTGAGATATTTGAGATATTTATCATGTATGACTTGTACTCCTGGATTCACTAAGGTTTTTAGTATTAAATCTATGTCCGAAAAGTTACATTGAACATATAGTTTTATTAAAGACCATCTAACTAAACTGATATTATCCGACAACAAATGGTTCTAAATTCGAAATTCGTACATGCTTGGGGTACTAAACATACAATCGAAAGTGGATGGTCAGAAAAAAAACTGCGTATATCAAAAAAATTCTATATGTATAAATTGGGGTTTTCCAAGCTGAGTATTATGGGTTTGCTGTGAATTGTGTTGATGAATATGAGTGGGATGCAATTGACATTTGGCCACATATATTATTCAAAGAATGAGTATTGATATTATGAGTTCCAACGTCAAGGAAATCACGTGCCCTTAATTTCATAGCCCATATCTGTGTAGTTGTACCGTACCTTTAATTGGAGTTTAAATTTAATCTATTTTTATACAAAATTAATAAAAATGACCAATTTCTGAAAAGTTAGCCAATTTTAGCTAATGTGATACCCAAATGTCAGTGGAGTATGGAGTATCCCATATATTAAATATTCAACTAGCAGTTGAGTATCTTATACAAATTGGAATATCCAACTGACAAATTGGGATATCCAACTTTTTTCAGAATGACTATTTTGATTAAATTTTTTCAAAAAACGGCTATTTTATCATTTTTTCTGTTTATCGCTGGCTTTAAATTTTTGTGGAGTTTTTCAATTAATTTGTTAATCAACTTTCAGCTTCGTAGATGTAATCTATCTCATATTAGTAACAATTCTTTACAGGTACAAGTTGGTTTAAATAGTTTTAATGATATACTACTACTAATCAGAGTTACATACACCACCAGTCTCTACGTGGCTCGACGTGCGTTGGCTATTTGATGAACACTTGGCACACTCAAGAATCAGTAATTACAATTGTAAGGAAATGTGCATTACACAATACAAAACACTCTATCAAAAATTGAGTTCCCATCAAGTCCGCGTGAAAGGAATGCATCCAACAGTCCAACTAATTCAACTGTAAAACCAATAAAGTCTACTAGGTGCCCTCTTACTCATTTTCATACTCTCTCTACAAATCATTTGTCTCTTACATTGCTGCTACCTTTATGCATGTATAAATACACATACATCTTCCCAAGCTTTCATCACATTACCAAACATAACTCCCCTGCTATTCAGAGATATATCTTCCTCGTACGTATCTCTGATACCTTTTCGTGTTCTTTGGTCCCCTAAAAGACTGTATAATATAAGTTTTGATTTTAAGAAATGGTTGGAGTTGTGTGTCATTTTGTTGTTATGTTTCTACAACTATGAGGCTCAAGCTCAGCCTCAAGTTCCTTGTTTCTTTGTTTTTGGTGATTCTTTGGTTGACGATGGCAACAATAACCAAATCACTTCTTTGTAACGGTAAAACAACCGTTGATGTCATTTGTAAGTTCACTTTTTATCTTTTGACAGTTTGGTATTGTTTCGTTCAAGTTAAATGTAAGTGCCCGTTTGGGATCTCTTAAAATAAGTAATTTATAACTTAAAATGATTAAGTGCGAAATAAGTGATAAATTGATAAATACTTATAAGTTCTATAAGTGTTTGGATAAATTTACTTATAAATCAGAAGTTTTTTTACTTAAATGAATTAAAATAAATAATTATTAAATACAATTATCTTAGTTCATGAATCTTAAATTAGAAAATATTTAAAAATTTATATTTTAAAATCAAAACTTTAGAAAAAAGTGAAAAAATGAAAATAAGTTGGAAAAAAGTACGTCTCTGCCAACTTTCCACCTATCAGCTTATAAGTTGTGAATTCAGCTTATAAGTTGGGTCGACAAATACTAACCAATAAGTTGTCACGAGCTTATAAGCCATAAGTAGCGTATAAGCTAGTAACCAAACAGGCCCAAGTTATCCGATCATATTTTATTAATTTATTTGTAAAATTTTGACCCATTAACGCTAATTTCTGAAAATGGTTCTGACTTCTGACTACAACTGAGCTACTGGGATTTAATAGTTATAGTCCTCCTTATACACAAGCAAGAGGTCAAGTGTAACGCCCTCCAGACCCGGGGTATAAGTCTGGGGGTTACTAGCTAATTTCCAAACCTGTACAATCTGAATAACAATAATAATAAAATGTATCTAAACCCCTTTAACACTAACCAGATCTTTTTAGGTTGAAGTATGAAAACAAGAACCACAAACTACTTTATCACAAACCAAATTTAAAATCTTACAAACTCTCTTTATTACAAACCATTGTTTAACCAGCTTTAAACTAATTTCATTTTTTATTCAAACACACACACTAACTATCTACACTCCACCTATTCGGGCAACTCAAAACTTTCTTCCTGGATTGGGATCAACACCTTAGGTCCCGAGGCTTGACCTGCTTATTTACCACTCGAGTCTTGATGGGTTTCATATTCCTTCTTAACTTAAAACAATAAGGTGAATAACAACAAAAAGGGGGTGAGCCAAAAATTATTTAACAAGTCCGCAAAAATAAATAGTGTTAAAGCAGTTTCAATACATCGGTAATCTGGGTACATCTGCAAAGATATAACCCTGCGAGAATAGAAAGAAGGCCACTATTGGCGAGTACAAAGGAATTAAACAGGACACAAGTTCACATCTATACCCTGCTGATCAACCAGGATACATTGCAGATCTATATTTCACTATATAGATCCAGTCGGGCACCCAGGCACTATGGCCCATCTCAAGGATCCGGTTATGTCCCGGTCCTTAGGATTAAGTAAAGTTTAATCCCCAAAATACAAATATCCAGTCCATGGAGTAGCAACCGGAACAATCGGTATACTTTGATATATTCTAATCACCAGAATATACCAATGTGTGCGTAACAATTGGAATATGAATAAGGAATAACAAGTGTGTATCAGTGTTTATGAATAAGAATCAAAAGAGTGCAAGCGTGGTATGAATCTGAAGAAATAACACTATTCTGAAATTAGAATAGCTGAAAAACTTGCCTTCTTCGCGACTCACTTCAAATATGTCTCCTTCGGCTATCACCGACTCAACCTGCCTTGCTGGCTTAGCTTCTGTTAGAGAAATAGATTGATTTAGCCATTTCATATTTCAATTGTGTCTTGAACCGACTCCACGTTATTTCCATTATCCACCCACACACTTATTATTGACTCATATATTATTTATTAACAAGCAAGACTCGATTAACCACATAATACACATAAGCACATAAGCCACATAATTATTTTTATGGTTAAATAATTTTTAGAATCAAAATTGACTCGCTAATCGCTTAACTGATCATCATCTGACTCGTTTCCTATTTTTCGGGATTTATCGGATTCGTCTCTACACGTGATTCGGCTTATAATCAAATAAATAACAAGGGTCAACTAATTTCTAGAAGAAATTAGGTTTTAATATTATTTTTAATGAAAACAATTAATTTTTCTGAGTCTAAGGGCTTTCGTTTCGCTTGAATCGGACTAACGATCTAATTATTATCAATTAAATACAGATAAATCAATTTATTATTCAATATAAATAATTATTACTAATTTTTAAACCCTAAAATAATTTTTAAATAATTATTTAAGAAAAAACAGAACTAAAAATGATTTTTCTATAATTTTTGGAATTAAAATGAATTTATTATAGTTTATTGAAAATTATCTGATTAATTATCAAAATAATTAATCATTTTTAAATAATTAATAAATAAATAATAAATAATAAATAATTAAGAAAATAATTAAATGTGATTTTTAAAAAATATTTCAGAATTATTTATAATATAAATCAATTAAATAATTAATTAATTAATTAATTTATAAAATAAATAAAACAGATTTTTAAAATTAATAAAAAAAAGTAAAATTAAATTCCAGAAACAGTTGTCAGAAAATGAATTCTGACAAAAACAGATTAAAACCGGGTTTTAATCCGGGTTTTAATACGGGTAAATGGGTCAACAAGAACCGAGGATTCGGTGACAATCCGGTCACCGGAAAATTTTCCGACCACTTCAATTCAGGCCATTACAGGGATGATTTGAGCTGTTTCTGGGAGGGTTTTCACTCAACATCAACACAGCAACCTCAGGCTGCCATCAACCACCACACACGATCCCTGAGTCGTGTTTTCCGGCCAAAACTCAAGAAACTCCGGTGAACTTCTACAGTTTCCGACGAAGTCAATTTCAAGCCAAATCACTAACTGTTTGTGCTCATTTTTACATGGAATCGATTGTAAATTACGTTCTAAACACATATCAACTATCAACACAAGTTAATAACCCCTAGAAAAGGATTCCGGTCACAAATGACTTAAAAATTCCGCCAAATTCCGATTTGCATAAATCGTACATAAAATTAAACGTTCTATAGTGCAAATCAAAGCTTACAACACGTATAGTCAAACCCCTAACCTTTCAAGAACCAAATATTCACATAAATCACGAAGTTCTGATTTGAAAATTCAGCATAAACCCTAATAATTGAGTATTACTATCCAAGAATCGTTTATTCAATTAAACACCATGAATCGACTGTACATTATCTAACAAAGCTATATGAATCATCAAAACATCATAATAACCCTAGAATCAAAAAGCCCAAATTCGAACATAAATCCTAGAAATCGAAAATCAAAAACTACGAATTTAAACACGAAATTGATACCAGAAATAGAAAGAACATATCAAAACCTTCGATTTGAATACTCGAACTGCTTGATTTGGTACAGAAACCAGATCAAAATCAACGATTGAATCCTCGACCCGAATTTGTTCTACCCGACCCGGCTGTAGAGAATTTTGTATATTTTTCTGATTTTTAATAATTAATTAATTAAAATTAAATAATAATTAGGATATTTATAGTAGTAAAATTAATACTCCTAATTAAAATTAAGGCCCTAATTCTACATCTTTTAAAATTAATAGGCCCCTAATTTTATAATTTTTTGAGTATTAAAATTTAATTATTAAATATTTTATATATACAATATATATGCCAAAATTTCCCAATAATTGTGAATAATGCAAAAATACAAAGAAATGGTATAAATGAAAGTCCTATAATTTTATAAAAATGAAAATGTGATTTTTAAGGGGTTTTTGACACCCAATGGGGCCCAGAAAAGTCATTTTTCACGAAACGAGAAAATTCGTAAACTACCTAGATGTTCAGAATATTGCGATGGTAAAAGCTGTTTGATGAAAAATGAGGCCCATTATTTTATTTGAAATATCAACTTTAAAATCATGATTCGGGTCGTATAACTTTTGGTATGAAAGCTGTAAATGCAAAATAAAATATCGGAAAAATAGCTTAAAAATGCCGGGACAACACAGAAGCACGTAACACATAGCAATTAGGGTTTTACAGCTAATTATACATAAATGACACATTAACACACATAATTTATTACAATTAAGATATAATACAGACGTAAATTTCCCCCATTAATAGGATTCTGTCCTCAGAATCTTGCTAAGGAAAACAAATGAGGATATTTCTCGAACATCTCACTCTCAAGTTCCCAGGTTGATTCCTCAACCATAGGGTTTCTCCACAAAACTCGCACTAGAGATACAGACATATTTCTTAATACTTTCTCCTGCCGATCTAAAATTCTTACCGGTTGTTCTACAAAAGACAAATCAGGTTGGATATCTACCGGTTCATATTCTATTACATGCCTAGAATCAGGATTATATCGCTTAAGCATCGACACGTGAAACACATTGTGAATATGCTACAAATGAGGCGGTAAGCCCAACTCATAGGCAACTTTTCCTAATTTCTTCAAAATTTCAAACGGTCCGACGTATCGTGACTTTAATTTACCCTTGTTGCCAAATCTGGTCAATCCCTTCCATGGCGATATTTTGAGTAACACATGCACTCCCTCTTGGTAGTCTATATCCTTCCTAGCTTGATCTGCATATTTGCGTTGTCTATTTTGTGTTGCATCTAGTCGCTTTCGAATGAGTTCTATCTTTTCTTTAGGCTGCTGGATTAATTCGGGACCCAAAATTTTGCGTTCTCCAATTTCATCCCAACACACTGGTGATCTGCATTTTCTTCCATATAGAGCTTCGTAAGGCGGCATTCCAATGCTTGCATGATAGCTGTTGTTGTAAGAAAATTCAACTAAAGGTAAATGCTCATCCCAACTGCCCTCGAAATCAATCGCACAAACTCGCAACATGTCTTTGATTGTCTGAATAGTTCTTTCACTTTGCCCATCAGTTTACGGATGATAAGCGGTGCTCATGTTTAATTTGGTTCCAAGACATTCTTGAAATTGTCTCCAAAATCTTGAATTAAATCGGGGATCTCGATCAGACACAATACATATTGGAACTCCATGTCGCATCACAATTTCCTTGAGATATAGGTGCACTAGTTTGTCAAGTGAAAATCTTTCATTAATCGGTAGAAAATGTGCCGACTTTGTTAGTCTATCAATGACTACCCTTATAGCATCAGGATTTGCTTTAGTCCGTGGAAGTCCTACCACAAAATCCATCGCTAGATGTTCCCATTTCCATTCCAGAATATCCAATGGTTGCAGTAATCCACTTGGACGTTGATGTTCCGCTTTGACTCGCTGGCATGTGTAGCATTTACTCACCCATTCCGCTATCTATGTCTTCATATTTGGCCACCAAAAGTTTTCTTTCAGATCGCGGTACATTTTTGTACTTCCCGGATGTATGGAGTACTTCGAACTGTGTGCATCCCGCAATATTTCCTCTTTCAGATCTGCTATATTAGGGATCCAGATTCTTGATGCAAAGCGTAGAATTCCTTCATTATCTTTCTGGGTTATGATTTCTTCTCGTGTTAAGTCATCATCTCGACCCATCACTTCTTTTTGACTTCGACGAATCTTTTCCAATAAATCTGGTTGAAAAGTCATCACGTAGATAGCTTCAGTAGATTCATTAGGAACATGAATCTCAATCTCTAAAATTTTAAATTCTTTGGCTAATTCCTCGGATGAAGTGAACAAATTTAATCTTTCTTTTAGGCTCAGCGCATCTGCCACAACGTTCGCTTTCCCTGGATGATAACTCATTGTAACATCGTAATCTTTAATCAATTCCAGCCATCGGCGTTGCCTCATGTTAAGTCCTTATGCGTAAAGATGTACTTCAAACTTTTATGATCTATGTAGATTTCATATTTTTCACCGTAGAGATAGTGTCTCCAAAGTTTTAGTGCAAATACGATTGCTGCTAATTCCAGATCATGTGTATTATACTTCTGTTCATGAGGTTTTAATTATCTTGAGGCATATGCAATGATGTTACCGTGTTGCATCAATACACATCCTAATCCGCGGTATGAAGCATTGCTGTAAATTACAAAATCTCCATGCTCATCTGGCAATACGAGTACCGGTGCGGTTACTAACCGATTCTTCAATTCTTGGAAACTTTCTTCACATTTGTTATCCCATATGAACTTTTCACTTTTTCGGGTTAACTTGGTCAATGGTGTTGCTATTTTCGCAAAATCTTTGACAAACCTTCTATAGTATCCTGCCAATCCCAAGAAACTTCAAACTTCGGTTGGTGTCTTCAGCCTTTCCCAATTCAACACAGCTTCAATCTTTATTGGGTCGACTTGTATGCCTTCTCTACTTATGATATGCCCTAAAAATTGTACTTCCTTTAACCAAAATTCACATTTCGAGAACTTCGCGTACAATTGTTCTTTCCTCAGAATTTCCAAAGCAATCCTCAAATGCTCAGCAGGCTCATCTTCAGTCTTTGAGTAAATTAAGATGTCATCAATAAATACAATCACGAATTTATCCAAGTACCTCTTAAATACCCTGTTCATTAAGTCCATGAATGTTGATGGCGCGTTGGTCAAACCGTATGCCATTACCAGAAACTCATAATGTCCGTATCTAGTACAAAAAACAGTCTTGAGGATATCTTCAGCCTTAATCTTCAATTGATGATAGACGGATCTCAAATCTATCTTCGAAAACCATGGGGCTCCTTTTAGATGATCAAACAGATCGTTGATCCTCGGTAAGAGATATTTATTCTTGATAGTCAGCTTATTCAGTTCCTGATAATCAATGCATAATCGCATGCTGCCATCTTTCTTCTTTACGAACAATACAGGTGCACCCCATGGGGATATACTGAGTCTTATGATGCCTCGGTCTAGAAAATCTTGTAATTGCGTTGACAACGCTTTCAATTCGACTGGTACCATTCGATACAGAGCTTTTGAAACTGGTTTTGTACCTGGTGCTAAGTCAATTATAAATTTAATTTCTCGGTCTGACGGTAACCCTGGAAGCTCGTCTGGAAAGACATCAGGAAATTCACATACAACTGGAATACCTTCTATTTTGGGACTTCCTTTCTCGGTATCTGACACATAGGCTATATACAACTCCCATCCCTGTTGAAGTAGTAATTTGGTCTGCATTAATGTCAGAAATTTCCTTTGCTGTTTTTTGCCTCAGAATATTACCATTGCATTTTTCGCAGTTCGCAATTTTACTTTCTTGTTCACGCAATCAATCTGAGCATTATGACAAGCTAACCAATCCATTCCCAAAATAACATCAAACTCTCTTAACTTAAAAGGAATCAAGTCTACGGAGAAATGATGTTCGGCTATTTCGATATCATACGCAGGACATACTCGATCTACCAGAACTTGGTCGTCATTCACTAATTTTATAATTAATGTCTCGCCCAACCATTCAATTTCGTAATGTAGTTTATCAAGGAATTCTTCAGAGATAAAAGATCTTGTAGCTCCAGAATCAATTAGTACTTTTGAATTTACGGAATTCACCAAAAGCGTACCTGCAATTACACTAGGATTCTGTACTGCTTCTTTCATTGTCATATTGAAAGTCCTTGCTCTGGGTTGATTAGGCGGCAGTGGAGGAGGTAATGCCAACACTTTAGGAATACTAGCTTCTATTGCTGACCCTTTGCAATTCCTAGCGATATGCCCTTTCTTTCCACATTGGAAGCAAGTAACTTCTTTCTTTCCTGTTGGACATTCATTGGAGTAGTGCCCTTTTTGCTTACATTTGAAATATGTCACATCTGGCTTGATACAGACACCGGTATGTTTTCGACCACAAGTCTTGCAATACGGTATTGGGACTCTGGCAATTCCCTGCTGACTGGGAGCTTGGAAACGATTACGTGTCTGTTGATTACCTTGTCCTATCCTTTTAAAATTCATATTTGTCCAGGCTTAAAATCCCGGCTTCTTGCTGGAGCGGCTTTGGAAACTTCTCTGTCCTATTTCCTTTTAGGATCTTTCGCTTTCTCCCTCAATAATCAAGGCTTTCTGGACTACGACGGTATAAGTCGTTAATTCAAAAACTGCAACTTGACTACGGATCCATGGTCGTAATCCTTCTTGAAACCTTTGGACTCGTTTTTCTTCAGTATCAATTTGTTCTAGAACAACTCTAGCCAATTCAGTAAATCTGGCTTCATACTCTGTCACGGACATACTTCCCTGCTTCAGTTCCAAAAACTTAATCTGTATCTGATTCTTCACATAGTGAGGAAAATGTTTCTCTAAGAACAGCTCTTTAAACCTATCCCAGGATACAACATCTTCACCTTCTAAAGCCTTCTTAGATTCCCACCAATAATTCGCTTCTCCTTTCAATAAGTAACCAGCAAAATCAGTCTTCTGGTCTTCACCTACCTTTATGAGCGCAAATGCTTTCTCTATTTCTTTTAACCAAGTGGTAGCCTTAATAGGATCTGTTGTTCCCTTAAATTCTGGAGGTTTAACCGACTGAAACTGCTTGAAGGTAATAACAGGTATAGCTGATGGTATCTGGGGCTCAGGACGAGGTGGCTGTTGTAACATTTATTATTGAATCTGCTGCTGCTGTTGTTGCATCTGTTGTTGCATCATTACCATCTGTTGTTGCAACAGATGGAACATTTGGTTCATGGTATCATTGGTCTGTTCTTCAAAATTGTTGTTGGAGGTCTCAATCCTAATCTTTCTTTTTGGTGCCATTTTCTGATAATAAAACAAATGATTTCTTTTTAACAGTTTATTAAGCAATTGACCAGTAGGTAAGAAAACAATTTATCATGTATTAACAAAATTTAGATAATGGTTCGAAAAAAGTAAACAGTTAAATAAAATGATTGTTCTTTTTTTTTTCTCTACAGAATTTAATGTACGAAAAACTGTAAAACAGTAAAGTAAAGGTAAGTACTAAAAAACTGTAAAGGCTGAAATTTAAATAAAAGAAAATTTGAAAAGTTCATTTTATATATCTAACACCAGCTCCAGGTGTGAATGCTTGGTATACAAAAAGTCTCGCTCTGCTGGTTATGGCTATTGCTACAAGTCAAGCTAACTACTACACACATACACTACTCACTATGTCATACTAGGCTGCATCTATATACATCAGTCACCTACACCATGTCAGTCCCCTGTAGTCAAAACCTCAGAACCCCAGCGGTATACGCCTCAGCTCGTCTCGAAGTATCTGAACCAATGTTTGTGCTAGACGGAAAATCCTATAAAACTCTGCAAAGGAAGGCAGCCCGTTATGTGTCAAATCATCTAACTCCCATGTAGCACTCATCAGGGTAGACTGTAACCTATGTCTCATCATATAATTCGGCTGTAATGCGGCTAGTGGTCCTCGGTCTCTCTGATCAAACAAGTGCATAATCTCTCTACACTGGGCTCTCCAGTACTCAACATCCTCTCTCATAACACTGTAGTCATGATACGGTACCATATGTGGATGTGCAACATGACCTACTGACTCCTGTGACTGAACCCTCTGCATCCCTATACCTTGCTGTGGGAACCTCATCTGTAACTCTACATCGTGCTCACCCATACCCTCAATTGGAATCATCTGGAATATCTCTGGCTTTGGAGCATGTACCGGAATAGGAGGTAACGCTAGTGGTGGTGGAAGATCTGCCTCAATTCCTGGCATGAACTGATGCTCTACTGGAAGTGGAGGTGGAAGCATCCGCTCAAAGAACTCCAACATATCAAACATCTCTACTGGATCATGAACTATCCCTGGCACTGGTGGTGCTGGCTCCTGGGGCAATGGGGGAGGAGGTGGAAGAGGTGGAAACATAAACTCAGATACTGGTGGAATAACTGGTGCAACTGGTCCTGTAACTGTCCTTTCAGAAGAACCTGAATAACCTGACTGTTAGGTCACACACACTGTAGAAGGGGGTTGAATACAGTGTTGACCACAATCAAATCAAATATAAGACTCAAGTAACAGAATACAGATTTTATTCAACACACTAAACTTTGTTATAATATGGAACTGTCCTCTCTTAGTGATGAACAAATTATCACGAGAGCTGCTAGGGTTATAATGAATAATAATTTCGATTATGATAACACATATAGTGTAAATCCTATGCTTGTGTTTATATACTACACAGTTATAAGATAAACTTCTAATTAATATTGAATATAATTCTGCTTCCTAAAATATATCAATCAGTTATCTTTTTTTCCAAGTATTCTGTTCTTTATAGAATTCTTTATTCATGCATATCTCTTCTTGTATTTGTCTTGATCTTCTTTTCTTTCAATCAGCCGCCTTCCTTATCTGAAAGTCTCCTTAAGTCCTGATATTATCTCCTGATAAATATCTCCTGTTAACTTAAGTTCTAATAACTTAAGTTCTGATATCTTAAGTTCTGACTTCAGTATAAGTACTGATTTCCAGTTAAGTACTGATTTGTCCTGTTAAGTAAGATCTGAAAACTAAACACAAATCATATTAGACATGACATCACAAATATATCTAAAATCTCCCCCAACTTGTAAATTAGCATAATATACAAGTTTAACAGATATTTGATGATGTCAAAAACATTAAGTACAAATGCATGAGAATTTGACTAGATAACTACAACTTACAGTCCTTTCAGCTTTACCATCCTTAAGATCTGATATCAGCTTCAGTCTGTATACACTTCAGAATTTAAGCAGTTGTACATCTTCGACTTGGCTTCAATTTCTGATCTTTATGATGTCAGGATTTGTTTAGAGATATTTCTTCAAAAGACATCTCTCAGCATATTCAAGTTCATTGACCATCCTCCTTTTAGCACTTTTCAATTCAGCTGTATCTTCACCAGTTTGAAAAATAGCAGCCCTGAGATCATTTATTTTAGCTTTCCTTATGTCCTGATCAAGTCTGATCAAATATGTTTTGTCAGACTCTAGATTGAATTCCACAGCCTTATAACCCAGAAAAGTAGTTATGATCTTAGCAGTGTTAGGCTTCATTTCAACAATATCACCTTTGTGATCTCTGTACTTGGGACAGTATGGGCTGTCAGACTTTACAGAGTAAAGCTTCTTTTGTCTTTAAATTTGTGACTTTAAATAACATGCAGCACCATCTGTTAATCTATTTTTCACTTGAAGTAAAAATAGAACATGCTCCGGTTCTTCAAAATACTTCAGTGAAATAGCATTCTTCCTGATCTGGAATACCCTACCATTTGTCATAAAATATAACATGGTATGTTCTTTCAAAACAGAATGGTAAACCATTTGTACAGATTCAAGTTGATTCAATCTTTCAGGAGTTGCTCCTACTCCTGGTTCACTTAAGGAAGTTGGATCATTGGTAGTGTTGTGTACTCTTCTTTCATCAGAACTACCCAATCCAGATTTATCTCTTGCTTCATTTCCTGTAACAACTCTTGCTTCAAAACCACTTGATGCAGTCTTCAAAGGCTCAGTCTGTTAAGCTTTGGTGAATCCTGGTAGGAGTATCTTTGAAGGTTTAACATGAGCAATGTCAGAGGTTTCCTTTTCCTTAACTTTTGATATCAAGTCAACTTGAGCTATGTCAGAGGTTGCTTGCTTCACTATCATATCAGAACTTACTAAGTCTTGACTCTGAACAACATGAGCCATGTCAGAGGTTGTTTGAGAAATATTATTTTTCATCAGAGTAAGACTAACATCTTCTTCATCAATTATTTCTTCATCCATGACTGGCATATAAACCTTTACAGGTTCATCAACTTTTTCTTTGCCCTTGGACCTTGAATCTACTTCCACTTGTGATTTAGCTTTGGTTGCCTCAGAATTTGTTCTTTCTTTTATCACAATACCCTTAAGCTTTGGAAGTTTCTTTTCAACAACAAAAGCTTTAGATTTTGTCTTGACACTTTCTTCTTTGAGTCTAGCTTCTTCTTCCTTTAGACTCTCAAAGTTCATTCCTGGATTTTCTTTAAGAAATAATTTCTTTGAAATTTCTTCATCAAGTTCCAGATGTTCACCAGAACTTATTGTTTTACCAGTATCAGAACTTATTCTTCTCCCAGTATCAGAACTTATTCCTTGACTTGTAATTCTAGCTTTACTTGATGAAAATCCTTTGCCTTGACCTTGACCTCTACCCTTATCAGAGTTACCCTGGTCATCATTTCCATCATCCTTTCCCTTCAGTGTCTGAATAGATTTCCATTTGGACATAATCACTTTCTCCCCCTTTTTGGCATCAGCAGGTAAAAGAAGAGAGACAAGCAATTCCACTGAGGATTGGATCTCATTGAGTTGAGTTTGCTGAGAAGCTTGATTCTGTAGAATTTCAGCAATCTGAGTTTGTTGTTTCTCCTGAGTTTTCTCAATGTAGGCAATTCTGTCAAAGGCAGGCTTGAAAAATCTGTTCTTTTCAAGTTTCACATTCATATCTTGCTGGATCAAGGTTTCTTGAATTTTATTCACCTTGGCATGAGTTGTTGAGTGTTGACCTTGAAGGTGCCTAGTACTCAATACAGTAACTCTCAGCTGTGCCTTGAAATCATCATTTATCAGCATTTCATCAGCTTTTGCCAGATGCTCAGCAAGAATCTTTTCAGAAGGAACAAAACTAACTGTGTTCCATTCCTTAGTCCACTCCTTTCCTCTAGGAGTTTCATTCCAAGGTACCGATGCTTCCCCTCTAACAAACTTCTTGACTAAATCAGCTTTATTAACTGTTTGTTGAGGTGCATGTCCTGATGGACCAGCTGCATCAGCATCTAGATTAGTAGCAGCTTCACCAATAGTTTCAGCATTATCAGCATCAGAACTTATAGATCCCATAGTATCAGCATCCTCTGATAGAATAGCAGTATGTGAGGCAATCGAGGTTTTAACACCATCCTCTAAATTCTGATCTATAGCTAAGTTCTGATCAACAACCAAATCTTGATACCCACCTAAAGTCTGATTTTCATCATCCAGATTCTTAATTGGTGTAGTTGGAACATCTTCATTGAAATCAGCATCTTGAATTGGTGTTGTTGGTGGAGTGAGTTGAGTTGCTGGAGCTTCCAAGTACAGAACCTCAGGCACAATCAAGTTATGAATATCAATTTCAGCACTTGTACCTGGGTCTTCAGTATGTACTTGTTCAATTATAGGTGACACATGAGGTGTTGGCACTCTGTCTTGAGCAGTTTCTGGTTGTGCAGAAGGAAGTGATTCAATAACAATTGGTTATGTTGGGATCAGAGATTCCTGACCCCCTTCCTTAGCTGCTTCCTCATCTTCTAAATCTGACTCAACTGTGTCCCTGTGAGCTCTTTGCTTTTTCATTTTCTTCAAGGGTGGAGACACTATAGGAGCTTTATCATTAGGATTTAGCTTTCTAAGCCTTTTGAGAGGCCTAGAACTCCCAGTTACAGTATCTTTCTGAGAAGAGACCTTCTCAGCTTCTACAACAACAGGTTTTGAAATAGGAACCTGTTCCTCCAATGTTTTCTCAAATCATATAAATTTATTCTTGACCATTATTAAATCAAAACATTCATCACATGATAAAATTTAAAATTGATGAAGTAAAGATTAACAAATTGCAATTAAAATATGCACAGTCACAAAATTTGAGAAACAACGATCAAATCTTGCAATTAAATTAAAATTTCATTCACATATCAGATGATTACATTTGATGAAATTTATCAATTACATGCAAAAGTACAAGATAGACCTAATCTTAGAATCTTAGCATCAATAGCCTTAGTCCTAGTCTAAGAAGACCTAACGACTAGCTTCTTCTGCTGCTGACGAAGAGCACTGCAAGACGAATGATTCGTTCTTGCTGACGGAGAGCTTCTCTCCTTTCCTCTTCCAGACGATCACAATGGAGATGATAGTCCATATAAAAGAATAAGAGGTATGTGTGAACCTCTTGTGGAACTGAGTTCCAGATCTCTTCAGGAATGACAGTTACATGCCACTCCTGTCGCCAATCATCACAACTCAACTCGATATTGAAAGTATCATAGTTCAGGAGCAAGTTGAAATGAACCATGTTTTTGATGAGTTTGAAAAAAAAATGAGTTTGTGAGAAAATGAAAGATGTATTGGCTGGAAAGAGTAGTTGGTTTAAATAACCAATAGAATACCAAGAGACGCAAGAAGTATTGAATAGTTACAGAGAATGTGAAAAGTCACCAAGAAAATTTAATTTTGATTTTCTAATGCATATTACTTAATACCAGCAATGCATTTGGGTCTTCCCTTCCACATTTTTACTCTCGATCTCAAAGGAGTACCTGATTTTTTATTTCTTTTCTTTTCTTTTTCTTTTGATAAGTGAGGCTTATCAGCACTTAGTACATCCATCAAATTTACTAACATCAGAACTTAACAGATAAGAAGCACTATTCTAGTTTTTGACTTAGTAATAAGATACACAAAGTAAACTTCAACTAAGCTCAATATCATAATTTGCTTGTGTTAAAAGATTTCCACATAAACAATTACTTCAAACATGGGATCTTTAGTATTTAAAGACTACTAGGTCATCATCTAGCACAGTTATCCTCATTGGATTGAATAGTCATAGAAACATTCATATCACTATCAGAGTTTAGAAATTCACATCAGACAACAATCAACACTTAGAAAATTTCAATTTAAGCACAAAATACACAAAAATAGTAATATCTGTAAATACTGATCATAAATTTTGATGTATCAGAACATAAACTAAGCATATTTAGAGAAAGAACCTAAAACCATTCCAAGTTCATTTACCAATCTTGTAAAAGTAGCTTCACACAGTGGTTTTGTGAAGATATCTGCTAGTTGTTAATCTGTTGGAACAAAATAAAATTCTACTGTACCTTCATCCATATGTTCCCTTATGAAGTGGTACCTAATGCTGATGTGCTTTGTCATTGAGTGTTGAACTGGATTACCTGTCATAGCAATAGCACTTTGATTATCACAGTAAATAGGGATTTTAGAATATATTAACCCATAATCCAGTAACTGATTCTTCATCCAAAGAATCTGTGCACAACAGCTTCCTACAGCAATGTACTCTGCTTCTACAGTTGATGTGGAAATTGACTTCTGTTTCTTGCTAAACCAAGAAATCAATCTGCCTCCAAGAAATTGGCAGCTTCCACTTGTGCTTTTCCTGTCAATTTTGCATCCTGCAAAATCTGCATCTGAGTAACCTATTAGCTTAAAATCTGATTCTCTAGGATACCACAATCCCAGATCAGCTGTACCCTTAAGGTACTTGAAAATTCTTTTCACAACTGTTAAGTGAGGTTCTCTTGGATCTGCTTAAAATCTTGCACAAAGATAGGTAGCATACATGATATCAGGTCTACTTGCAGTTAGATAGAGTACTGAGCCAATCATACCTCTATAATCAGTAATATCTACTGATGTACCAGTATCCTTATCCAATTTTGTTACAGTGGCCATATGAGTAGATGTACTTGAACAATCTTGCGTTCCAAACTTCTTCAACAAATTTCTGGTGTACTTAGACTGACAAATAAAAGTTCCTTCTTCATTCTGCTTGACTTGAAGGCCCAGAAAATAACTAAGTTCTCCCATCATACTCATTTGATATCTTGACTGCATCAGCTTGGCAAACTTCTTACAAAGTTTGTCATTTGTAGAACCAAAAATGATATCATCAACATATATCTACACCAAAAGTAAGTCCTTTCCATGGTTGAGATAGAATAAAGTTTTGTCAATTGTCCCTCTGTTAAATCCACTTTCCAGAAGAAACTGAGCTAATGTCTCATACCATGCTCTTGGAGCTTGCTTAAGGCCATAAAGTGCTTTATCAAGCCTATAGACATGATTAGGAAATTTAGGGTCTATAAAGCCTGGAGGTTGTTCAACATATACTTTCTCTTCTAATTCTCCATTAAGAAAAGCACTTTTCACATCCATTTGAAAGACTGTAAACTTTTTGTGAGCAACATAAGCCAAAAATATCCTTATAGATTCCAATCTAGCAACTGGTGCAAATGTTTCATCATAATCAATTCCCTCATGTTGAGAGTATCCTTTTGCAACCAGCCTTGCTTTATTCCTTGTAATTATGCCATCACTATCAGTTTTGTTTCTGAACACCCACTTTGTACCAACAACAGATCTGTTATTTGGTCTTGGCACTAGGGTCCAGACTTTGTTTCTTTCAAATTCATTTAACTCTTCCTGCATTGCTTGCACCCAATCAGCATCTTGAAGAGCTTCTTCCACTTTCTTTGGTTCAGTCTGAGAAAGAAAAGAATGATAGAGATATTCATTTGATGTAGCTGTTCTAGTTCTGACACCTGCATCAGGATTTCCAATAATTAAGTCAGGTGTATGTGCTTTAGTCCACTTCCTTACAGATGGAAGGTTATCTCTAGAACTGGATGCTCCCCCATGAGATTTGTTCTTTGGTCTTGGCACTAGGGTCCAGACTTTGTTTCTTTCAAATTCATTTAACTCTTCCTGCATTGCTTGCACCCAATCAGCATCTTGAAGAGCTTCTTCCACTTTCTTTGGTTCAGTCTGAGAAAGAAAAGAATGATAGAGACATTCATTTGATGTAGCTGTTCTAGTTCTGACACCTGCATCAGGATTTCCAATAATTAAGTCAGGTGTATGTGCTTTAGTCCACTTCCTTGCAGATAGAAGGTTATCTCTAGAACTGGATGCTCCCCCATGATCCATGCTGTCTCCATCAACATTTTCTGATGCTCCCCCTGAAATTATGCTCTCTGAGTTGGATCCTTCAGAATTTGAGTTTCCAGAAATATCAGAACATGAGTTTCCAGAATTATCAGAACTTGGCCAATCAGAACTTGATGAATCAGAACTTGAAGAGCCCGTTGTAGATTCTGATGCTTCTTGAGATGTGGTTGGATCTTCAATATGCTCCCCCTGCACAGGTGCATCTTGCATTGGCGTAGTCACCACAGTTTCAATAACATCAGAGTTTAATCCATCAGAGTTTGCAGTATCAGGTTTTAGACTGTCATGATTTAGACTATTAGGATTTACAGAATCAGAATTTAAAACTTCATTTTCGAATCTCAGCTGATTATGATCATTGAAATCTTCAAGTCCAGTAATCTTCTTATCATCAAAAGAGACATTGATAGATTCTATGATAACCCTTGTTCTTAAATTGTAGACTCTGAAGGCTTTTGTGGAAAGTGGATATCCAACAAAAATTCCTTCATTAGCTTTTAGATCAAATTTGGATAGCTATTCAGGATGAGTCTTAAGAACAAAATACTTGCATCCAAATACATGAAAATACTTCAGATTTGGCTTCTTTTTCTTCACCATTTCATATGGTGTCTTTCCATGCTTGTTGATAAGTGTTGCATTCTGAGTAAAACAAGCAGTCTGCACAGCTTCAGCCCAAAAATAGGTTGGTAACTTTGCTTCATCAAGCATAGTTCGTGTAGATTCAATAAGAGTTCTATTATTTCTTTCAACAACTCTATTTTGCTGTGGAGTTCCAGGAGCAGAGAATTCCTGCTTGATTCCATGGTCTTTGCAGAACTCTTCCATAATCAAATTCTTGAACTCAGTGCCATTATCACTCCTTATGATTTTCACAGAGTCTTTGACCAATTTATCCAGTTGTTTGACATGATCAATCAAGATAGATGTAGTTTCACTTTTTGTGAGCAAGAAATACACCCATGTGTATCTGGTGAACTCATCCACTATGACCATAGCATTTTTCTTCTTTCCAATAGACATGACATTCACTGGACCAAATAGATCAACATGTAGTAGGTGATAAGGCTCAAGAATTGAAGATTCAGTCTTGCTCTTGAATGAAGATTTTCTTTGTTTTGCCTTCTGACATGAATCACAAAGGCCATCAGGAGCAAATACTGATTTTGGCAGTCCTCTTACAAGATCTTTCTTGACTAGTTCATTTATATTGTTGAAATTTAAATGAGAGAGTTTCTTGTGCCAATTCCAGCTTTCTTCAATTGATGCTCTACTTAACAGACAGATTGCAGAACCATCAGAACTTGTTGAAAGCTTGGCTTCATAAATGTTACCATGCCTGTATCCTTTCAGAACAACTTTGCCTGTAGATTTGCTTACAACTTCACAGTGTTCTTCAAAGAAATCCACATGATAACCTATGTCACAGATTTGACTAACACTCAGTAAATTGTGTTTAAGTCCTGAGACAGGAGCTACTTTTTTAATGATGACATTCCCACGATTGATATTGCCATATCCCAGAGTTTTTCCAATGTTGCCATCTCCATAAGAAACACCTGGGCCATCTTTCTCCACAAAGTCTGATAGCAGGGCTTTATTTCCAGTCATATGTCCTGAACATCCACTGTCCAGAACTAGGATGTTCTTCCTGTTGCCCTGCAATCACAAAGACCACTAATGATTAGTTTTAAGGACCCAGACTTGCTTGGATCCTTTGGCCTTATTAAGTTTGTTAACATTTACAGCAGATTTAGCATCAGAGTTTATGTTAACAGTTTTCTTATCAGAATTTGCAATATCAGACTTTGCATCAGAACTTACACTAGAAGGAATAATGCTAACTTTCTTTAAAGAAGGTTTTATTTGATAATAATCATAGTACAAACTATGATATTCCTTACAAGTATAAATGGAATGCCATAAACTACCACAATGAAAACAAGGTTTTTGTGGCTTATATCTAATAGACTTACTCTTAACTCCTGACTTTGAGGGTAAGGAGTTTATGTTCTTATTCTTCCTGCAAAAAGAAGCCAGATGATTAGAATTTCCACAGTTATGACATGTTTTTCTAGGAGCATTAGGAACAGGCTTATAATTGTTACTTTTGTTCACACCTTCCTTTCCATTCCTATTTTTCCTAGGTGGCTTTAACTTGTTTACATTTTTAACCTGTTTCAGCTTATGCTTAAGCTGCTTCTTAGTCATTAAGCCTATGTTAACTTCAGTTGGCTTATCCTGTTTAGGTTTGTCAGAAGTTAATTTCTCCTTAACTTCTGATTTCTCAATATCAGACTTTGCGGTTACAAACTTAACAGGATTTACCTTTGGTTTTTGTTTAACAACTATAGGCTCAGTTTCTACAGTTCCCTTATCATTCTTATCATCTCCATAACCTAAGCCCTCTTTCCAGTTTCCACTACTTAACAAATTCTGAGTTGTTCTGCCAGAGTTAGTCCAAGTCCTATAATCTCTCTTTCCTTTTCTAAATCAGTTTTTAGAGATTCATTCATTTTAAGTACTTCATCCCTAACATAAAAGGCATCATCTCTATCTTTCTGAGTTTGAAGGAACATGACTAACTCTTTTTCTAAATAATCATTCCTCTTTTTATAAGCAAGATTTTCAGAAGTTAATCATTTACATGTTAAAGTTTGATCTCTATAACTAATGAACATAGTTTTAAGATATCTTCTCAACTCAGTAATATCATCAATATGAAAGGCATAAGTAGTTTGAGGTATCTTTAACTCAGCAGCATCAAAACTGCTATCAGTATTTGCCATTAAAGCATAGTTCACCTCACTTTCAGAATCTGAAGTGTCTGTCCATCTTTTCTTCTTTGTGACATGTGCTTTGCCTTTGTCACTCTTCACTTTCTTGTAATCAGGAGATATGTGGCCTTTCTCACCACAATTGTAGCTTTTGACAATTGAGTAATCTCTACTGTCAGACTTCCCTCCTTTGCCTTCAGATTTTCTGAAACCTCTCTTATCAGAACTTGCACCTTTCCTGGAAAACTTCTTTCCCTTTCTGAATTTCCTGTATGCAATTCTTGTGATTCCTTTAACCATAAGAGCACACAGCTTCATCATCTCTTCATCAGGATCCATCTCAGGTAAGCTTTCAGTTTCTGAGTCATCATCACTATCAGAACTTGATGACTCAGTATCAGACTTTGTGATGAGAGCTTTTCCCTTGCCTTTTCTTGAGGCAGCTACTTTGGGGACATCCTCCTCAGCCTTAAGAGCAACTTTCCTTGACTTTCTTCCATTCCTCTTGCTTCTTTGTTCCATCTCAAGTTCATGAGTCTTGAGCATCCCATAAATTTCATCAAGAGTTGTTTCATCAAGAACATAGTTGTCTCTTATAGTGGTGGCCTTCAAATCCCAACTTTCAGGAAGAGCTAACAGAAATTTAAGATTTGAATCTTCAAGTTCATATTCCTTGTCCACTAGTGACAGATCATTCAAGAGTTTGACAAATCTGTCATATAATGCAGTTAATGACTTATCAGGTTTTGAGTCAAAGTGCTCATACTCTTGAGTGAGTATAGTCATCCTGTTCTTCTTAATTGAATCAGTTCCCTGACATCTTGTTTCCAAGGCATCCCATATTTCCTTTGCAGTCTTGCAGTTGATTACCCTGTTTGACATGACATTATCAATGGCACTATGCAGCAAATGTCGTGCCTTTGTATCCTTAGCAATAGATGAGATATCTTCAGCTGTATATTCAATTTTCTCCTTTGGTACTATCTGTGCTGGCTGATCTGCAACTACAACAGAGAGATTGGTTGACTTATGTGGTCCTTCATTGATTCTGTCAAGGTATTCTGGATCTGTAGCTTCCAAGAACATAGACATCCTCACCTTCCATATGGGATATTCAGATGGTTTCAGTATGGGAACCCTAATAGTCTCATATCGATTATGGATTTGAGTCTTTGGAGGTTCTTCAGTTTTGGTGGGCTTGGTTAAAGTTTGTGTTTCTTCAGACATGATTGTTTTTGGATCGTTTTTGTTTGTGTGTTAACAGATTGCTCTGATACCACTTGTTAGGTCACACACACTGTAGAAGGGGGTTGAATACAGTGTTTACTATAATCAAATGAAATATAAGAACTCAAGTAACAGAAAATAGATTTTATTCAACACACTAAACTCTGTTACAATATGGAACTCTCCTCTCTCAGTGATGAACAAATTATCACGAGAGCTGCTAGGGTTACAATGAATAATAATTTCGATTATGATAACACATATAGTGTAAACCCTATGCCTCTGTTTATACACTACATAGTTATAAGATAAAATTCTAATTGATATTGAATATAATTCTGCTTCCTAAAATATATCAATCAGTTATCTTTTCTTCCAAGTATTCTATTATTCATAGAATTCTTTCTTCATGCATATCTCTTATTATATATGTCTTGATCTTCTTTCCTTTCAATCAGCCGCCTTCCTTATCTGAAAGTCTCCTTAAGTCCTGATATTATCTCCTGATAACTTAAGTTCTGATAACTTAAGTTCTGATATCTTAAGTTCTGACTTCAGTATAAGTATTGATTTCTAGTTAAGTATTTATTTGTCCTGTTAAATAAGATCTGAAAACTAAACACAAATTATATGAGACATGACATCACAAATATATCTAACACTGACGATGCCATCTGATTATATACCAAAGAAAGAAGAAATGTCACTAAGTAATCCTAAAACTTATACTTTCCTATTCTAATCTGATCTAAATCCTAACACTACTCTTCCTTGTTGACTATTCATATCCTAGGTGATCTCCCTATCTTATCCTAGTCCTAATGTTCTTATTTTCAGGGACCAAACCTACAACTCTGAAGACAAACCTGTAACGCCCTCCAGACCCGGGGTATAAGTCTGGGGGTTACTAGCTAATCTCCAAACCTGTACAATCTGAATAATAATAACAATAAAATGTATCTAAACCCCTTTAACACTAACCAGGATCTTTTTAGGTTGAAGTATAAAAACAAGAACCACTAACTACTTTATTACAAACCAAATTTAAAATCTTACAAACTCTTATTATTACAAACTATTGTCTAACCAGTTTTAAACTAATTTTATTTTTTTATTCAAACACACACACAAACTATCTACACTCCACCTGTTCGAGCAACTCAAAGCTTTCTTCCTAGATTGGGATCAACACCTTGGGTATGAGAGGATCCCGAGGCTTGACCCGCTTCTTTACCACTCGAGTCCTGATGGGTTTCATATTCCTTCTTAACTGATAATAATAAGGTGAATAACAACAAAAAGGTGGTGAGCCAAAATTGCTCAACAAGTCCGCAAAAATAAATAGTGTTAAAGCTGTTTAAATGTATCGGTAATTTGGGTACATCTGCAAAGATATAACCCTACGAGAATAGAAAGAAGGCCACTGCTGGCGAGTACAAAGGAATTAAACTGGACACAAGTTCGCATCTATACCCTGCTGATCATCCAGGATACAGTGCAAATCTATATTTCACTATATAGATCCAATCGGGCACCCAGACACTACGGCCCATCTCAAGGATCCGATTATGTCCCGGTCCTTAAGATTAAGTAAAGCTTAATCCCTAAAATATCATTATCCAGTCCATGGAGTAGCAACCAGAACAATCGGTATTGTTATGGATAAAAAACTAATATATATAATTGTTGTATTTAGTACTAAGGAACGTGAGCTTCAAGGCTCGATTTGACTGCTCTTGTAGTTTCGTGACTCAATCTGCCTTAACAAGATGCCTACGTACCTTGCTGATTGCCAAGGATCAAGTCAAAAAACGTAGTTCTTGGTTTGTGGGGTGAGGCCCCTTATATAGATGTGGGAGTCCTTGAATTGGACTTGGTATAGGAGACTTGGTGGACAAGCCTCTGAATTAGGATAGACTTAGGAGTCCTAGGAAGTAGGAAGCTGATTCCTTATCCTTTTAGGTCCCCTTGAGGCTAATCTATAAGGATTTATATCCTTATCGGGACTCTTCTCAATAGCTGATTTTTCCCTTATTAATTAATTACGAAATTAATTAATAATCAGGGCTTTTGGGCCTTTTTTATTCCACCAGGCCTGATCTGGTCCATCAGGCTTAACCTTTCTGGTCTGAATATTATACATCTTATTATTGGTCCTAGCAGCCCATTAATTATAAAATTAGGACTTATTTATCCCTATCATTTGCCCCCCAACTTTTGGGAAACATTGATTAGGTTTCGCGGAAGTTAAATCTATTCGTTCCCTTATAGGGTTTCGTTTTACGTAAAGTGTGGAGCGACCTACACATTTACAATGAATCTTCCTTTTATTCAGAAATTATCTTAATTTCCAGGAATTTTTCCCTAATTTTCTGGGATTTTTCCTAATTTTCTGGGATTTTTCCCTAATTTTCTGGGATTTATCCTTAATTTCTGGATTTTTCCCTTAATTTTCTGGGATTTATCCTTAATTTCTGGATTTTTCCCTTAATTTCTGGAATTTATCCTTTATTTCTGAAAATATTAACATTTTTCAGAAAATATTTAAGGAATTTTTCCTATTTTCCTGGATTTTTTCCCTAATTTCTGGGATTTATCCTTTAATTTTATGGATTTATTCCTTATTTCTGAATATATTAACATTTTTCAGAAATTATTTAAGGAATTTCCTTATTTTTCTGGATTTTTTCCCTAATTTCTGGGATTTATCCTTTAATTTTCTGGATTTATTCCTTATTTCTGAAAATATTAACATTTTTCAGAAATTATTTAAGGAATTTCCTTATTTTTTTGTAATTTTCCAGGATTTTTTCTTCCCTTTTTCTTCCTTTTTTCTTCCTTTTTTCTTCCTTCTTTTTTTTATATACAATTTTCGACCAGGAATCCATTCGACCAGGATCCTGGTCGAATTAACCTCCATATTGCCCTGGTCGACAGCCTTTCGAGCAGGAGTATTTCGAGCAGAAGTCCTGGTCGAATTTCGGCCAGGATTTTTTCCCTTTTTTTTTTTTTTTGTCGACTAGGATGTTTTCGACTAGGATTTTCGTCCCTTTCGGTCAGGATCTCCATTTTTGACCGAATTAACCATCAACTTGTGCCTTGATCGAAGCTTTTTTGAGCAGGATTGATTCGACCAGGAATATATATTGTCTCCTGGTCGACAGGGTCAAGGAACTAATTCTATTCTGGTATTTTGGTCGAAGGAATATCATTTTTGACCAAGAATTTTGGTCAGAATTCCTTTCTTGACCGAATTAGCTTCTTTTATCAGCCCTAGTCGAGGGAAATTCGAACTCAGAACATTCGACCAGGATTTCTCTGTGCTTTCTGGTCGACAGGGCCAAGAACGTATGCATGTATATAAATTTTTGTACACACTTGGATTTAGGCCCCTTATGCTGGGCTAAAACTTGGGCCCATTTTAACTGGGCTCATTCTCTTACTGGGCTTCACAGGCCTTTCAATTGGGCCTCTAATTCTGGGCTTTCAATTTGGGCCAACATTTTGGGTTCAGGCCAAAAAAATTTTTTATCTTAGTGGGACTTCTTTTCCACCCCTAAAATCATTTGGGCCTCTTTCAACACTTGGGCCCTTAACTGGGCTTTTGTTTTCTAAACCCAAACTCCAAATTACTCTAGGATTGTTTCTGGATTCTTCCAGAATCTTCAAAAAAACTCAAGTTTTTCTCTTAATTTTTCCAGGAATTTTCTGGATAATTCCAGAACCTTCTTATTTTTGGGCTCAAATGGGCTTTTTGAGGCCCAAATCCCCTTCTTCTTGGCTATAAAAAGGTGGGATGAGAGTGTGTTTCCTCACACCTCTCATTTCACTTCTCCACTCATCCTACAAATTTCTCCCTTTTCTCTTCCTTTAGTTTTTTTTGGCCACTCCTCCCTTCAAGACTTTCAGGTTTTCTAGGCTTTACTAATGGCTGACAAGAATTCCGAGAGAGCGGCGAAGATTGCCTCGGCTTCAAAACGAGGTAAGGATATCGAGATCCGTTCTTCGTACATGTCTTTAATCGATATGATTAACACTAGGGGGGATGAATATCCCTCTACTGCACATCTCGATTCTTTTAATCATTGTAACACTTGGCACAACATTGATTTCAATAAACTAAATGCTCGTTATAACGTCCTTCCTCCTTTTAGATTAGTTCCAGTCTCTGGTGGTGACCGTACTTACCACTGTAGACCCGACACTCTCTTCATTTACACAGATGCCCTTAATGCTGGGCTTAGGTTTTCTTTCCATCCTTTTATTCCTCATCTTTTGGCTGATTTACAAATCAACCCGTGTCAGCTTCCTCCAAACGCCTGGAGGAATATTCTATGTTTTATGGTTTGTTGTCTTAGGGAGGGCTTTCCTCTTTCTGTAGCCGTTTTTAGGAAGGTCTTTCAGTGTTATAATAGTTCTTCCAATATCTGTGGTTGGGTCTATGTCAAGCAAAGGCCCAAAAGCAAACATATCTTTAACAGCGCCTCTATTCCTGATAATAATCAAAATTGGAGGAATAGTTTCGTTGGGTTACGTCGGAAAATGGTGACTGGGGCACACTTTTTCGATCTTCCTTCGGGAAGGTCAGTGATGGTAGCCTCAAATCCATTCACTTAACTCCTGAAGAAACTATTATTTATAATGGGCTTACTCAGGATGATGGCACCACCACCAGCTGGACTCTCTTAGAGGAGTTTTCCCTGATTCATGTGGGACTATCCTCTGTTTCTCAACAGGGTATTTTTCTTCCCTTCTCAATTTTACTTCATTTCATGCATTATTAACATCACTTATTTTGTCCTTTGCTTTGTTTCAGCTGCTAAGGAGATTAACGAGGACAATGTTCCTTTGGTTGAGGAAACAGCTAGGATGAAGAAAGCTCGGCTCGCAGGCCTAGACACCCGGGGAAAGGCCACGGAGCCTATCTTTTTGAAGAAGCACAAAGAGCCTATAGGGGAGGCTTCAACTGAAGGAGCTGGAGGCCATGGTGCTCCTATCACTGCTGCTGCCCCTACTGCTGCTGCCACAGGCGCCTTTCAGCCTCTCTGGGGATTCCGCCGAGGGGACACCGTAGTTGGTTCCACGAAACATGCTTGGGATTGGTCCTACCATAGCGTGACTCCCAAGGACTTTACTGATGTGGTGGCCACCCCTGATCTTGAGAGGATTAAGCTCATGGGAGCTCAGTCTCTGGCTTCGGTATGCCTTCTCTTTTTTGAACTTATTTTTCATTCTTGTAGCATTTTCTTGCCTTATACTTTGTTAATTGCTTTGTTCCAGTCTAACGCCTACTTTCAAGGCGCTGTGAGGCAAGCCGAATCGTGGAAGCGGGCTTCTGATAAGGCTGATAATGCCCTCAGGAGGCTACAGAAGAAGTATGCTACCCTGGAGAAGAAGCTCAAGCGCAAGGAGGAAGAACTCGGAGAGTCTAACGCCGAGCTGGTGGTACTTCAGGCGGAGAAGGATAAAGCTATAGACAACTATCTGGACTCGGAGGAGTTTGCCCAATCCATGAGGATTAGGGATGATTCAGTCTTTCCCGGGTTTTTTAGGACTGGTTGGGACACGGCCCTTGGGACCGTGAACGAGGCTTGTCCTGATATTAACCCGGCGGACTACATCTGCCCTGATGACGAGGCTTTGCTACAGAGGTTTCGTACCCGAGTAGTTGTCTCGGACCATGTTCCTCAGGATCCACTCCTTTCTCCTCCCGAGTCTTCTTCCAGACCTGCTGAGGACGACAGCTCTTCCTCCTCCTCCGAGACGACAGAGACATCCAGAGAGAGTGGAGAGGATGATGATATGGATGCTGAGGGCACCTCAACTTCTTAGAGCTTTTTCAGCCCTGCGTGGCTTGTTTTATTTTCGAGACCTTTTTTTATCAAATTTCTTGTAATATTTATCTGATCTTATTTTATCACCTTTTATGCTTGCATCCATGCATTTGGTTTTTATTCGTTAGGCCACAAACATACTTTGAAGAATTCATGAATTTCATAAAATTGTCTGGGATTCGTCCCTTACACAAGTCTTAATAAACTTCGTAATAAAACTAAAACATATAAATCCTAAGCAAGCAAAGCTTCAAGGTGCTTTTCAACCTACTTGCCATCCTGACGAGTGAGAATCGTATCCGGCTGCCCTACACATAGTAAACCTTCAGGTTTTGTGCATGCCAAGTTCTCGGGACTTCAAAACCATCCATAGTCTCTAGCTTGTAGGTTCCTCTACCTTGAACACTCTTGACTCTGTACGGCCAATTCGGGGCAAGCTTCCCTTTTTGTCCTACACCAGATGCTTCTATCTTCCTCAAGACTAGATCGCCTTGTTTAAAAAACCTTTCTTTAACCCTTAGGTTATAGTAGAATGAAGCCTTTTTCTGATATTCTACTATCTTTGCATGTGCCCTATCTCGCACTTCATCGATCAGATCCAGGGCTAACCTTTGCCCTTCCTCATTTTCTTCTGCATTGAAAGCCTGAATCCTTGGAGAGGAATGTGATATCTCTACTGGAACTACTGCTTCTGCCCCATATGCCAACATGAAGGGAGTTGCTCCTGTCGTGACTCTACAGGTAGTCCTGTAGGCCCATAATATTGGAAGTATCTCATCTACCCAATTATTTCTTGACTTCTCGATCCTCTTCTTTAGTCCATCCAGGATTATCCGATTTGCTACCTCTGCTTGGCCATTGGCTTGCGGGTAAGCCACAGAGGTGAATCGTAACTCAATTTCATTTTCTTCACAATACTTCTTGAATTCCTCATTGTTGAATTGTGTCCCATTGTCAGTGACGAGGATACGGGGAATTCCATATCGGCACATAATGTTTTCCCACAGGAATTGTGCAACCTGCTTAGTAGTGATTTTGGCCAAGGGTTTGGCTTCGATCCACTTGGTGAAATAATCAATGGCTACAATCAGAAATTTCCTTTGTGCCGTGGCCATAGGAAAAGGCCCTAGAATATCCATCCCCCACATGGCAAAGGGAATAGGCGAGTTGATAGAGGTCATCATCTCGGGGGGTTGTCTAACAACTGGTGCATGCTTTTGACAGCGATCACACTTCTTCACATATTCTTTGGCATCAGCCATCATTTCTGGCCAATAGAAGCCTAAACGGGTTATCTTATGAGCCAAGGCCCTGCCCCCCAAGTGCTGCCCATAAATACCTTCATGCACTTCCTCAAGAGCCAAGCGTGCCTCGTCGGGCCTGAGACACCTCAAGTAAGGAACCACGAAAGATCTCTTATACAGAATTCCATCTATCAAGGAGTACCTTAGTGCTCGAATAGTTAACTTCCGTGCCTCAGTTGTATCACTTGGCAACCAACCGGTCTGAATGTGAGCCTTGATGGGATCAATCCATGACGTCCCCAAGCCTAAGGGAGCCACAAGCTTAACATCTATGCTCCGTATCTTCAAAACACGGAAGTACACACTTCCTGAACTTTCTTCAATCTCAGACGAAGCGAACTTTGATAGCGCATCTGCTTTAGCATTTTCTTCCCTTGGAATGTGTTCAACATGGCATTCATTAAATTGGGTCATCACAGCCCTTACTAGGCGAACATACTTATCCATCGTATCATCCCTTGCCTCAAATTCTCCCTTTACCTGGGATATGATCAGCTTCGAGTCTCCACGGACCTTTAAGTTTTTGACTCTAAGTGTCCCAGCTAGACCAAGGCCAGCAATCAGGGCTTCATACTCTGCTTCATTGTTTGTGGTTGGGAAGTCTAGCTTCATAGCATACTCAATTAGGAATCCATCAGGGCTTTGCAAAACCAACCCTGCTCCACTGGAATTTGTTTTTGATGCTCCATCAAAATAGAGAACCCAATATTCTTTCTCCTTGTCCCCATTGTCGACTCCCTTGTCTTGAGGTATGGTATCTTCCTGCCCCCCGACTTCTTGGTTGGGTATGGTACATTCTACCACGAAGTCAGCTACTGCCTGGGCTTTTATGGTCGTACGTGGCTTATACTTGAGATCGAACTCTCCCAACTCTATTGCCCACTTAATCAGTCTCCCACTTGCCTTCGACTGTGAATGATGTTTTTCAGCGGCTGATTTGTTAGCACTTCAATCTGGTGAGCTTGAAAATAAGGACGCAACTTTCTTGAAGCCATTACCAAGGCTAAAGCGAATTTCTCAATAGTTGAATAATTCAACTCTGCACCATGCAAGATTTTGCTGACATAGTATACGGGTTTCTGGACTTTCAGTTCCTCCTTAACCAACACCGCGCTCAAGGTGCTTTCTGAAACAGCCAAGTACAAGAATAAAACTTCACTCAGAACTGGCTTGGCCAACAACGGGGCCTGGCCCATATACTTCTTTAACTCTTCAAATGCCTTCTGATTTTCCTCACTCCATACAAAGTCTTTAATGTTCTTTAATGACTTGAAGAATGACAAGCACTTGTCTCTTGACTTGGAGATGAATCGTCCTAGCGCCGCAACCCTTCCTGTGAGCTTCTGTACATCCTTGACAGTTTTTGGTGGTTCCATATCCAGGATTGCCTTTATTTTATCGGGGTTGGCCTCAATTCCCCTCTTTGAGACCATCAATCCCAAGAATTTTCCCGATCCTACTCCGAAAGCACACTTCGTTGGATTCAACATCATCTTGTGGTACCTTAGGACCTCAAAAGCTTCCCTCAAATGGGTTATATGATCAGTCTTTAATAGACTCTTGACTAGCATGTCATCAACATAGACTTCCATAGTCTTCCCAATAAGATCCTTAAAAATTTTATTCACCAACCTCTGATAGGTGGCTCCTGCATTCTTGAGACCAAACGCCATAACAAGATAACAATAAACACCAAAGTCAGTGATAAATGATACCTTTGGAATGTCATTCTTATGCATTTTGATCTGATTGTATCCGCTAAATCCATCCATGAAACTCAGCATCTCATGTCCAGCAGTGGCATCAATCAAAGTATCAATTCTAGGCAGCGGGAAACATTCTTTGGGGCATGCATCATTCAGATCAGTGAAGTCTATACACATCCTCCACTTTCCATTAGCCTTCTTCACCATTACAGGGTTTGCTAACCACTCCGGAAATTGAATCTCCTCAATGAAACCAGCTCTAAGAGCTTTTCTACTTCCTGTTTTATAGCCTCCTGTCTTTCCGGGGCAAAAAATTTTTTCTTTTGTTTCACTGTCTTCCGGCTTGGATCCACGTTTAGCTTGTGAGTAATTAACTCCGGGTCTATGCCTGGCATATCAGCTGCTGACCATGCAAACACATCACTATTTTCTTGTAAAAATTTCACTAACTTCCCTCTAAGAGGCTCCTCTAATGTGGCTCCAATGAAAGTCATCCTCTCAGGATTCTCGGGGTCTAAAGGAACCGAAACCAATTCTTCTGCTGGTCTTCCTCTATTCTCATCATTTTCTCGAACATCCATATCTTCAATAGGAAGAACCTGCCCCCCGACTCCATCTGCCCTCAAAGAGGCCACATAACAGCTTCTAGCCATTTTTTGATCTCCTCTCTCTTCTCCAATCCCGTTTCGGGTGGGAAACTTCATGACTGAATGGTAGGAAGAGGGGACTTCCTTAAAGGCATGTATCCCTGTTCTCCCCATGATAGCATTATAAGTTGAACTAGCCTTTACCACCACGAAATCCAGCATCTGCGTTGCTTGCCTTGGTTCCGTACCTATGGTGGTTGGCAATTTGATTATCCCTTCCACAGGACATTCTACTCCAGCAAATCCATATATCGGCATGTCGGTTGGTGTCAACTGGGAGTCGTTATACCCCATTCTTAGAAAGGTGTCGTGGCGCAAGATATTCACAGAAGCACCATTATCCACAAGGACCCTCTTAACCGGGCTATTTCCTATTATCGGTGTTATGACCAGCGGGTCGTCATGGGGAAACTTCACACCCTCTAGGTCGGAATCATCAAAAGCCAATGTTACTTCTGTCCTGGCCCTCTTCGGGGCTTCTCCAACAATATGCATAACCTCCCTAGTATATGCCTTTCTGGAATTTTTGGACAATCCAGCAGCAGTTGGACCTCCAAAGATCGTGTTTATCACTGGCCCTCGAGGGCGTCGCGGTCCTCCAAAAATTGCATTTATAACCGGCCCTCTAGGTTGGGGATTCCGCCCCTGATCGTCTTGGTCTCTCCTACGATCTTCAAAGTTCTTCCTTCCATTATTATTTCTATCCCCTCTATCTCCAGTATACTTGTTCAATCTTCCTTTTCAAATCAAAAACTCAATTTCATCTTTCAATTGCCTACACTCATCGGTGTCATGGCCAACATCTTTGTGAAACCTGCAATACTTGCCCTTATCTAGCTTGGCGGGATCAGCCTTCAAGGGCTTAGGCCAGCGAATATCTCTGTCTTTCTCAATCTGACTTCTGGGAGCATTCAGCTTAGCGTATTCAGTGAACTTTTGCCCAGGTCCTCCCTTCTTGGGGGTTGAATCAGGGTTTTGTTCGGTTCTAGGATATTTGTCCTTAGCGATATACTCTAAATCAGTTTTTCGTTTCTTGCCTCCAGTGGGCTCATTACTTACTACGGTCTTCCTCATGCTTTCTTCAACCTTGATATACTTCCCTGCCCTCTCTTGGAGTTGCAACATGTTTTCTGGGGGACGTTTGGCCAAGGACATCTTGAAAAACTCATCCCTAGTTCCTTGTTGCAGTGCTATCATGGCTACCTTATCATCAAGGTCTGGGACTTTTAAAGCCTCCTTCGTAAAACGATTCAGGTAATCCCTCAAGGATTCCTTAGCTCCCTGCACAAGACTCATAAGAGATGCTGAACTTTTCTCATGGACTCTTCCACTGATGAATTGCTTAATAAAAGCCTGACTTAATTCTCTGAACGATCCAATAGAATTTGGGGGTAGGCGAATGTACCATCTTTGAGCCATACCCGACAGGGTTTGAGGGAAGGCCCGACATTTTATAGCATCATTCACGGGTTGCAGTAGCAGTGCATTAGAGAATGTCCTAACATGATTAGCGGGGTCTCCCGTGCCATCATAGGCTTTGATAGTGGGCATCTTGAATTTCCTTGAGATATGGGCATTCATTATCTCTTCTGTGAAGGGTGGAGTTGGATCGTCAGGATCTCCAAGGGGAAGGAGATTGCTTGGATCAGTTCTTGGGACAGCAGCCCTTCTTCTTACCGGACCATCCAGGTCTATGATAGGAGGAGGATTTTTCCCCTAGGAGGTATGTGGGGTCTGGTGGCCTGGTGAGTCTCCAAATCACGCCTCAGCCTTTGGATTTCAGCCTCATGAGCCCTGATCCTTTCCTGCACTACTTGGGGATTCGCCCCTGGGGTGCTTTGGGGGCGTTGCCTTCCATCGGCCATTGGCTCTTTTCCAGGACGCCTCCTTCTCGGGGCCACTTCATCATCCGAAGATTCGGAGTCTCTCTCAGTGTATGGACCAGAAAATTCCCGATCCTCAGGGATAGGACCCAAACCTCGTATATAGGGGGCGACCGCCCTCGTGCTTCGCTTCGCCCAGCATATCCGCTTCCTCCAACCTCAGGATGAAGGGGCATCCCATAAGGGGGGTTAGTAGTAACAATAGTTGAATATTCATACCCGACGGGTCGAGAATTCACAGGTATATGTATTTGTTGAACTTGAGGATTCGTACCTTGAATCGGGGGAGTTGTCCCTTGTAGCTGGGGTTGAGTTGCCCCTGTCTGGGCTTCCTCCTGAGTAGATGCATAAGTTGAATGGGGAGGAACCTCCACGGTTGATGAAATCACCTGGGTTGTCTCTGATGGTGTTCCTTCCTCTATAGCTCCAATTGTTCTCCGTGTTCTCGCCATGGTTGTTGTTGTCGTCCCACAGACGGCGCCAAATGTTATGGATAAAAAACTAATATATATATAATTGTTGTATTTAGTACTAAGGAACGTGAGCTTCAAGGCTCGATTTGACTGCTCTTGTGTTTCGTGACTCAATCTGCCTTAACAAGATGCCTACGTACCTTGCTGATTGCCAAGGATCAAGTCAAAAAACATAGTTCTTGGTTTGTGGGGTGAGGCCCCTTATATAGATGTGGGAGTCCTTGAATTGGACTTGGTATAGGAGACTTGGTGGACAAGCCTCTGAATTAGGATAGACTTAGGAGTCCTAGGAAGTAGGAAGCTGATTCCTTATCCTTTTAGGTCCCCTTGAGGCTAATCTATAAGGATTTATATCCTTATCGGGACTCTTCTCAATAGCTGATTTTTCCCTTATTAATTAATTACGAAATTAATTAATAATCAGGACTTTTGGGCCTTTTTTATTCCACCAGGCCTGATCTGGTCCATCAGGTTTAACCTTTCTGGTCTGAATATTATACATCTTATTATTGGGCCTAGCAGCCCATTAATTATAAAATCAGGACTTATTTATCCCTATCAGGTATGCTTTGATATATTATAATCACCAGAATATACCAATGTCTGCGTAGCAATTGGAATATGAATAAGAAATAACAAGTGTGTATCAGTGTTTATGAATAAGAATCAAAAGAGTGCAAGCGTGGTATGAGTATGAAGAAATATCACTATTCTGAAATTAGAATAGGGGAAAAACTTGTCTTCTTCTCGACTCACTTCAAATATATCACATTCGTCTATCACCGGCTCAACCTGCCTTGCTGGCTTAGCTTCTGTTAGAGAATTAGACTGATTTAGTAATTTCGTATTTCAATTGCGTCTTGAACCAACTCCACGTTATTCCTATTGTCTAACCACGCACTTATTATTGACTCATATATTATTTATTAACAAGCAAGACTCGATTAAGCATATAATACACATAAGAACATAAGCCACATAATTATTTTTATGGTTGAATAATTTTTAGAATCAAAATCGACTCGTTGATCGCTTAACTGATCATTATATGACTCGTTTCCTATTTTTCGGGATTTATCGGATTCGTCTCGGCATGCGATTCGGCTTATAATCAAATAAATAACAAGGGTCAACTAATTTCTAGAAGAAATTAGGTTTTAATATTATTTTTAATGAAAATAATTCATTTTTCTGAGTCTAAGGGCTTTCGTTTCGCTTGAATCGGACTAACGGTCTAATTATTATCAATTAAATACAGATAAATCAATTTATTATTCAATATAAATAATTATTACTAATTGTTAAATCCTAAAACAATTTTTAAATAATTATTTAAGAAAAATCAAAACTAAAAATGATTTTTCTATAATTTTTGGAATTAAATACCGGGACAACACATAAGCACATAACACATAGCAATTAGGGTTTTACAGCTAATTATACTTAAATGACACATTAACACACATAATTTATTATAATTATGATATAATACATACGTAAACTTCCCAGACGTTACATCAAGCCATACTTAAAGGAGTAAATTATGTCTCTGCAGCTGCTGACATTCGGGACGAAACTGGCCAGCAATAACTGTTTCGCTGACATCAGGCCATGTACAATTATGGAGCAAGAAAATTTGTGTTAACTGGAGTAGGCAGGATTGGTTGCAGCCCAAATGCTCTGTCTAAAAGCGCGGATGGTAGAACATGTGTAAGAATCAATTCTGCAAATCAACTATTCAACAACAGGCTTAAGTCTCTTGTTGATGATCTCAACAGGAATCAACTAGACTCAAAATTTATATACATCAATACCTATGGAATTTTCCAGGACTTGGTCACTAGTCCTTCAAATTTTGGTACATCCATCTCCTTCACATGTCCTCGTTTACTAATTCTGAATTGACACGTAAAAGTATGAACCAAGACTACAAGTCTTAAAACTATTATGATTCCTGATTGTATTGTATTTGATTTTTCAGGTTTCATAGTTACAAATGCAGGATGTTGCGGTGTAGGGAGAAATAATGGGCAAATTACTTGCCTTCCATTACAAATTCCATGCAAAAACAGGAAAGAGCATGTACCACTTTGCAGCCTTCAGGATGAAAAGTAACTGCACAGTTGTTGTCTTGTGACAACTTGGGGATTGATATCAAATTGTGTTTAAATAAAGGCACATAAAGTACCCTACGAAGAAGTAGACCATTTTTCAAATGAATATCTCCAATATGAGTTATTTTGCAAGAAACACCAGTTGGGAGTTTGATAATCAGTCAGGAGGTGCCAACTGAACAATCAGCTAATTGTCAAGAGTAGAGGTCATATGATTGCTTGCTCCTGAATCAACAATCCATTCCCCACTCTACAAAGCTGACATGTGGAAAGTGACCATACCCGAGAAGCAGTTGTCATAATCTTCCTCAGCTGGTGAAGTCTGTGAGATTTGAGCACTAGAACTTTGAGGCAACAGTTTGAGAAGATGTTGAAGCTGTTGTGGAGTAAACATTAACTCTTCTTGTCCAGTTTAGTACAGCATTATTGGCATGTCTGGGTTGAGCAAATCGATTATTGTTAGAATGTTGAGGCCATTTTTGAGCTGGAGAAGAATTCCCTTGGTTTGGCTTATATTTCCTATGCCACCTAGGATATCCCAGCACAGTCCATCATCTATCAGTGATGTGATTTTTGTTCCCACATGCAGTACATGCAGGCCCTTTATACTCATTCTGAGCATGACCATACATAGCAGACACATCATTTTCAGCAATAGTAAAGAGGTCTTTTGTGATTCCTCTTGTTGGAGTGTAGCATAAGAAGATTCAACAGTAGGTAAGGGATGTTGCATCAACAGTTGAGTTCTAATAGAGGAATATGTATCATCTAGGCCATTTAAAAATTGGAACAATCTAGACTCAGCTTTATGGGTAGTTATAGCATTTATAAAAATAGTCACATCAGCTGCTACAGTAGTTACTATAGGCATAGTATTTATTGACTCGATTTTCTACCACAAACTACTCATAGCAGTGAAATAGTCATTCAGTTTCATTTTATTTTGTCTCAACCCAAACAGATCTTTTTTAAGTTTATATTTTCTGGAACCATCACTTAGCATAAAACGTTTCTCAAGTTGAGCCCAGATCTCACTAGCAGTGTTAACAAATAGTATAGATTGACGAATACTATCAGAAACATTGTTGTGTAGCCAAGATATTACCAGATCATTACATGTATCCCATTGAGTAGCTTGAACCTCATCAGCAGTGTTCTTTATCACAGTACCAGTGAGAAAATCAAGCTTTCGTTTAGCAGATATGTGAAGTTCAAAAGATCGTTTCCAATAACGAAAATCTCCAGCCCCTTGAAGCTTGGTAACGGTGATTGAAAGCGGACCATCAGATGGGTGCAAGAAGAGCGGATTTTGCATATCCGCAAAATTAAATATGCCACCATTCGCCATGTTCAATCAATGACAGTGGGTAAATGTATTGTATTTCTCAGATCTGTAAAAAACAGAGCAGAGTAACCAGCTCATCTAAAATCTAAGCCCATTTATGGATCGAAGAGTGGAACACCGACACCCATCTTTGGGGTATTAATTGTCTTTAGTGTCCACAATAAATTGTGAGAATGTTGGGGGTGGCTGAGAATCGAACCTTAGTTCTCCCGCCAGCCTAAACTCAGATACCATGTTAAGTAAACAGTTCATCTAAAATCTTTAAGATATTAGAGTAAAACTCCAATAGGATCATATATTTAACAATATTGGTAGTTAGATTATGTTCTGTCTTTGTTTTCTTTTGATGGGGAACTATTACAAGTAAATCTGAGGAGTGAACTACCCTTTCATATCCAACACCAGGTAAATCGAGTGCATGTGATTTGGTAAGTAGCCCCGTGGAAATTTTTACCAATCACAGAGATTGATTACCTTATCCTCAAACAATGGTAACACTTTTTTTAAATATAAATGTCATTAGAATTTTGTAAGTGTAAATGTAAACACTTCACAACTTTTAGGCCAACTCCTTGGGCTCTTTTTGTTTAGAAATACTATAAATGTCACTAGAATTCTTAATATTGTATCAGGAAAAGTAATTAATTTCCTAATATTATGAGCGCATTTGTTTTTTAATTACATTTTCCTCTCATTTAAGTTGTGTTTAGGCTTCAAGTTCAAGTCTTAACTAACTTAATAATGTGCTACATTTCATAGTTATCAAGTTCTGGTTTTATTTATATACACATAAATATATTATGTATTGTAACTCTCGTGCCTGTGTTTAAAGAGGGGCATGCCTCGCAGGTGCCTAGGATTTATAGAATCTTTTAAGCTTCTGTTTGCCTCTTGCCTAAAATAACAATTGTCGGAGGTAATGTTGTCTTGCTTTTACATTTGACACTAATTTTTGGGGAATTGAATTTAAAGATCCCTACATTGTGCTAAAGTTGCAAAATCTGGTTAGCTGAAGAACTTACAAGGCAAGAGAACCATTTCATTAACAAATAAGTTGCCTCAAGTCCCATACATACACATATGTAATTTTGTTAGGAGAACATCTTGATATTCAACTGACAAGCTACTATATTGTTACGTTAATTCGCTCCCAAAGCACTCCTTCAGGACTGTATACTGTAAAGTAATTAACTGTTTGCAGTACCTTAGATCATGCACTTAGGTGGATAAGCTAATGATAATTTCTACATTGCAGACGATGCTTGCAAAGGCTTTTGCAACTGAGTGCAACACTACATTTTTCAATATTTCAGCCTCATCTATAGTCAGCAAATGGCGCGGTATGTTGCAAAGTATAAGAACTGGGTTCTGGACCATAACTTTAACTGTATAAGTTTAGGTACAGTTTTGTCCATCTACATTTTACAGAATTATCTGTCTTCTAATTTTACTTTATTTGGTTATTTGCATGAAAGGCTTGTTTGCCACCACAGATGTAGTACATATCGAGTTGGGTTTTCAGCATGTATGCAACAGGGATAAGATATACAATTAATTGATACATTTAATATTACTAACTCCTACTTGATTTTGTATGCAATTAAGGTTCTCCCGGGGACTGGCCAAGTTATCATCACTAAATTGCACTTATCACTAAATTGTAGTTCCAGTGAAAGAATCTTGTAGGGATGGCAACAGGTCGGGTTCGGATTTGGGTATTGTAAAATCTAAATCCAAATCCAAATATTTTCGGGTTATCCAAATCCAAATCCGTCGGGTTTCGGATCGGATTGAGTATTTTTCGAGTATCCAAAATTACGAATAATGTAGTCAAATTTAATATTATTTACACATACAAACACTATTAATCACAATTATATGATAGCTAAAATTATAATATATTAACTATAAATAGTTAAACACATTATATTGTACGGGTTTACATGGTGAGTAATATATAAGATATGTTGATAACATAATATTTAGTATTTTATCACAAATTATTATATTTATAAATATATACAAAGTACATCTTACATAATAAAAAGCTGATTTTGATATAAAAAGTTATAATTCACTAAATAAGTGTTGACAATATTGATAATAATCTATTTTTACACAAATAATAAAAGAAAACTATGTAAACTATATGTATTACATCTAAAATATTACATATAATCTATAATAAATTTGTCAGGTTTTAATCGGATTTCAGGTTTCGATCGGGTTTGGATTGGATTTCCGATTTTGGATCGGTTATCGGTTCAGTATAGTTGAAATCCAAATCCAAATCCAAATCCAAAACTTCGGGTTCGGTATATCCAAAACTTCGGATTTCCGATCGGATTAATTTGTCATCCTTAGAATCTTGCTAAAGTAGTTCCCTTTTCATTGTAAAGAATTTTGAAAATATATTCGGTATGAATATTTATTTAAGGGAAAACCAGAAAGAAAAAAAATTTAATAATGTGTTAATTATGGCACCAGTACAAGAAAAATGCCATCAAACAACACCCATCAGACAACGCTTGGCCAAAAAAGTGTTGCCCAGAATTTTAATACAACAGTTTTTGAAAAACCAAAAAACAGGTGTTGGCTGATATATATTACTACAAGCAAAACAAAACTGTTGTCTAGTAAAACAAGTCAGACAAATCTTTTCATAAACCTGGTGTTGTGTGAATGACAAACTTATAGCATTACCACAACGCTTTAAAATCCATTGTCTAGTTCTTAAAGGCAGACAACACTTTCTAACTTCATGTTGTGCAAGTAAGTTTGCATAATGGTTTTTAAATGATATGTCTGAAATATATAGAGACAACGTCTCAATTAACAGTTGTAAAAATGAAACAAGTGTTTTTTCTGTTGGTAATTTAAGATGTGTCAAACAACGTACAAGTATAAGTGTTGTCTGAATTAAAAATGACATACAAGTGTTTTTCTATGTTGTAGATTATACTTTCAGACAATGGGCTAACCGATAAAACCGTTGTCTTACTCTGGTGATTTTTTTAAAAACATTACCAGAAACAAGGCAAACTTGCCAAACCAAAGGCAACAAGGAAAACCACCAAAACCAGATGCAACAAGCAAATCAACCAACAATCAAGAACTGAAAATAAATAACAGAACCAAGCCAAAGTTATTATGCATGTTCATACAAAGTATAGTAATTGAAAGTACAAATAAAAATTCTTCAAGAAAGTTGAATTAGTTCATCAACATCCCGCATGTAACTATCCATGTCATCACCACTATCATCTATCTCGGGAAAATTGGGCATGAAACAGTCATTCTCAAGTTCCACTTCAACGGATTCCTCATCTGCATCATCATTATCTTCATGGTACTTTTTCTCGGGCAATTTCAACACCACCGGCCATAATTTCTCAGAGGGATCGTCGATATAACAAACTTGTTTAACATGTTTTGCTAAAACAAACGGATCATTCAAAAAACCCAACCTATTCAAATTAACCGATGTATATCCCAAGTCATCAACCTTAATCCCTTTGTTTATATCTACCCAATTGCAAAGAAAAATAGGGACCCTAAAGTGATTATCGTCCAACTCCCAGATACTTTTTATAACTCCGTAATATGTATGTGATATGTGTTCAATATTTTGATCCTTACCCTGCACAATCATTGTGTCTGCTTCTACACACACACCACTGCATTGAACTTGACGCATATCATCACGATCCTTGGTACTAAAGGTAACACCATCCATTCTGTAGCCACTGAATGTAGGAACATCCTTGTTGGGCTCATCTGTAATCACCTTATCTCGGCCGATATCTCTTTTTCATCGGCCAAATTTGAAGCAATCTGAAAAAAAGGAATTCAAACATGTAAAATAATTCAGGTGAGGTAGTAAGTTATAAAACAGTGGGAAAAAAATACATCAAACGACGCACGTAATACCTTTTCCTTAAACCATTTTCGGAATGTCTCATTTTGCTTATTTTTAAGCCACATTTCATCATTTTCATGTTCCAGATATTTTGTCATTAAAAAGGCCATGTGTTCACTGTATTTAAAGATAAGACAATATAAGTTGGTTGAACTAATGACAGAAAATATATATGCATTTTTTCAAGTAAAGAGAGAGAAAGTGTAAGAAGTTACTCAATATATGTCCTAACAGCAGTGGTATTTTGTAGAACACATAAATGTGCTACGTGCAAATCAGTACAGCTCGGGGTTATAATCGTTGCACCGGATTATGGCTTGCAAATAGAATCCTTGGTATGCCTGCCTTTTTTTGGTACCCCAATTGTCACTTCTTCATTATCCACCAAATATTCAACTGCCTCTTCTGCAATATAGGCCTCAGCGATGCAACCTTCTGCACGAGCTCGATTTCTTATATATACATTGAATATCTTCATGTATCTCTCAAAAGGATACATCCACCTAAGGAAAATTGGTCCACAAAGCTCGACTTCTCTTACAAGATGAACCGAGATATGAAACATTAAATCAAACAACGAGAGAGGAAAGTATTTTTCAAGCTGACAAAGAGTTTCTACCAGTTGCGATTGCATTTTCTCCAGCTTATCAACCTCAATAACTTTACTACAGATCGCTTTGAAAAATAGACAAAACTTGATAATAGTGTTCCTGACCTGTTTTTGTAGTGACGAGCGAATCGCAATTGGGAGCAAGTGATGCAAAATCGTATGGCAATCGTGAGATTTCATTCCGGTAAGACGAAAATTTTCCACTGAAACGAGGTTCTGAATATTAGAACAAAAACCATCAGGCAACTTTATGCCAAGGAAGGATGAGCAAACAACCTTTTTTCAGAATGGGTTAGATTCCAAGATGCCAATGGTAACTTCTCCTTTTTCCCCAGAGTTTTTGGCCTTAGTTTTGTTCTAATCCCCATTTCAGCCATGTCAATGCGCACAGATTCCTTGTCTTTCGTCTTCTTTGGTATATTAAGCATCATACCGAGTAAAGATTCACATATATTTTTCTTGATGTGCATCACATCGAGAACATGTCGAACCGGCAAAAATTTCCAATACTCAAGTTCTAAAAATATAGAAACCTTCTTCCATACAGGTCGAGCATCACCTTTCTTCAATCGTGGTTGGCATTGTGTTTTACCATAGACATGTCCCTTTAAATGTTGCACTCTTTCAAGTACCTCCTCTCCGGTCAATGGAACTGGAGCTATTTTTTTTCTACGGTGTTATCAAAATCTTGTTTCTTCCGACGATAAGGATGATGACGGGGCAACCACCTTCGATGCCTCATGACCATGCACTTACGATAATTGACAAGCCTTATAACTTTTATTTGATCAACACAGATAGGACAACCATTATACCCTTTGATTATATTTCCCGACAAGTTACCATAGGCTGGATAATCACTAATAGTCCATAACAAGATGCCTTGTAGCAAAAAATTGCTCATTCTTGTAAGCATCGTACACTTGTTTCCCATGCCACAACTTTTTTAAATCATCTATAACTGGTTGAAGAAACACATCAATATCATTTCCGGGTTGAGTTGGTCCAGATATCAACAAGCATAGCATTATATACTTCCGTTTCATACAAAACCATAGGTGGAAGATTATAAATTGACATCAAAACAGGCCAACATGAGTAATCAAGATTACAGCTACGAAAAGGATTGAATCCATCAGAAGATAGAGCTAACCGTAAGTTTCTAAGATCTGAAGAAAAATCTGGCCACCTTGCATCGACTTCCTTCCATGTTTGTGCATCAGCAGGGTGTCTCAATTTACCATCCTTTAACCTTTCCCTGTCATGCCAAGTCAAGTCCTTAGATGTCTGAGGTGAGTTGAACAAATTCCTCAAACGTGGTATTAATGGAAAATACCATAAAACCTTGGCAGGAATCCCTTCCAATTCATCTCCTTTTTTGTTTAACTTCCATCGAGAGGCTTGACAAATGCGGCACTTCGTCTCATCTTCATCTCTCTCTCCACGGTATAGTAAACAATCATTCGGACATACGTGTATTTTTTCATACTCCATTCCCAAGGCACACAAGCTTTTTTTAGCTTCACCGAATGAAGAAGGAAATATGTTGCCTTGTGGAAGCATAGACCCGACCAAAAGTAGCATTTCAGAGAAGCAAGTATCAGATATTTCATACTTTGCTTTCAAGTTATAAAACTTTATCAAAGCCTTCATCTTAGTGTATCCTTCACATCCTGGATAAAGAGGTTCATATTCAGATTTAATATGGTTAAACATTTCCGAGGAGTCCAGGGATACATCATCATTTTTACCGATTGGGATTTTATCTACCGATTCTGAACTGCCTGTCCCTTCAGTGGTAGGCTCACCTCCTTCTCTATTGCACTCTCCGTGCCAAATCCAACACTTGTACATTTGATCGATACCATTGAGAAAAAGATGGTCCCTTACTTTTCGATCATGCCAATGTTTACTATATCCGCATTTTATACATGGACAACAGATTTTATTTTCACTAAATCCGTTCTCAAATGCACACAACAACAAATCCTCGACTCCTTTTTTGAATTTTTTTGTTCTTCTATCTGCCTTTAACCAAGACCTGTCCATATGTTTTAATTCAAAATATGACACATAATTAGAAGTTACAACTAATTAGAACATGCATAATTATGAACCCTAAAAATTTAACGAAATTAAACTTAATGGAGATGAAGTAATTACCTTAACACTGACCCAATCAAAAAGATGAAGTTGTGGTTTCAATCGAGTTTTTTTGAATTTAATCGAAAAGTTATTTTCAATCGAGATGAAGTTATTTTGATGAAGAGGATGAAGAGCTTGAGTGAAGAAATTGAGTGAAGAAGATGAAGAAATCGAGTCGAGAAGATGAAGAAATCGATTCAAGAAATCGAGTGAAGAAGATGAAAAAATCGAGTCAAAGGCGAGAAAATGAATGGCTTAGGACAAAGATCTGGGAGGTTTGAATCGCTTAAGACAAAGATCTGGGGCTATTAATGAATACAGGCAGCATGCACAAACATTTTGTGCTTTTTTTAACAAACAAATCCGACAACGGTAAAGCAGCCAAGCCCCTTGTATCACAGAAATAACGACAATACAAATATTTAAAAAACCGTTGTATAACAGATACACTGTTCAGTCGTCTGAAAACAAGTTATATAACGACTTTTTAAAATAAACCGTTGTAAGGTCTATTATAATTAAAATACTAGTTGACTGTTAAAATAACAAACCAAACATATTTATTTTTTTCTCAAATTTTTGTCATATCACTAAAATATATAGTTCTTAACATCCGTACGGTTGGATCATTCATAAACTTTTAAAAAAAATAGAAATTGTAGTACGAGACTAAACACAAGTTACAAGTACGGGTCAAAATACCGGTTGACTGTTAAAATAATAAACCAAATAAATTTATTTTTTTCTCAAATTTTTGTCATATCACTAAAATATATAGTTCTTAACATCCGTACAGTTGGATCATTTATAAACTTTTAAAAAAAATAGAAACTTTAGTATGAGACTAAACACAAGTTACAATTACAGGTCAAAATACCGGTTGACTGTTAAAATAACAAACCAAACATATTTATTTTTTTCTCAAATTTTTATCATATCACTAAAATATATATTTCTTAACATTCGTACGGTTGGATCATTCATAAACTTTTTAAAAAATAGAAACTGTAGTACGAGACTAAACACAAGTTACAAGTACGGGTCAAAATACCGGTTGACTGTTAAAATAACAAACCAAATAAATTTATTTTTTTCTCAAATTTTTGTCATATCACTAAAATATATAGTTCTTAACATCCGTACGGTTGGATCATTCATAAACTTTTAAAAAAAATAGAAACTTTAGTACCAGACTAAACACAAGTTACAAGTACGGGTCAAAATACCGGTTGACTGGTAAAATAACAAACCAAACATATTTATTTTTTTCTCAAATTTTTGTCAAATCACTAAAATATATAGATCTTAACATCCGTACGGTGGGATCATTCATAAATATTTTAAAAAAAATAGAAACTTTAGTACGAGACTAAACACAAGTTACAAGTACGGGTCAAAATATCGGTCGACTGTTAAAATAACAAACCAAACATATTTATTATTTTCTCAAATTTTTGTCATATCACTAAAATATATAGTTCTTAACATCTGTACGGTTGGATCATTCATAAACATTCAAAAAAATAGAAACTTTAGTACGAAACTAAACACAAGTTACAAGTACGGGTCAAAATACCGGTTGACTGTTAAGATAACAAACCAAACATATTTATTTTTTTCTCAATTTTTTGTCAAATCACTAAAATATATAGTTCTTAACATCCATACGGTTGGATCATTCATAAACTTTTAAAAAAAATATAAACTGTAGTACGAGACTAAACACAAGTTATAAGTACGGGTCAAAATACCGGTTGACTGTTAAAATAACAAATCAAATAAATTTATTTTTTTCTCAAATTTTTGTCATATCACTAAAATATATAGTTCTTAACATCCGTACGGTTGAATCAATCATAAATATTTTTGAAAAAATAGAAACTTTAGTACGAGACTAAACACAAGTTACAAGTAAAGGTCAAAATACCGGTTGACTGTTAAAATAACAAACCAAACATATTTATATTTTTCTCAATTTTTTGTCATATCACTAAAATATATAGTTCTTAACATTCGTACGGTTGGATCATTCATAAATTTAAAAAAAATAGAAATTGTAGTATGAGACTAAACACAAGTTACAAGTACGGGTCAAAATACCGGTTGACTGTTAAAATAACAAACCAAATAAATTTAATTTTTCTCAAATTTTTGTCATATCACTAAAATATATAGTTCTTAACATCCGTACGGTTGGATCATTCATAAACTTTTAAAAAAAATAGAAACTTTAGTATGCGACTAAACACAAATTACAAGTACAGGTCAAAATACTGGTTGACTTATAAAATAACTAACCAAACATATTTATTTTTTTCTCAATTTTTTGTCATATCACTAAAATATATAGTTCTTAACATCCGTACGGTTTCATCATTCATAAACTTTTAAAAAAAATAGAAACTGTAGTACGAGACTAAACACAAGTTACAAGTACGGGTCAAAATACCGGTTGACTGTTAAAATAACAAACCAAATAAATTTATTTTTTTCTCAATTTTTGTCATATCACTAAAATCTTTAGTTCTTAACATCCGTACGGTTGGATCATTCATAAACTTTTTAAAAAAATAGAAACTTTAGTACCAGACTAAACACAAGTTACAAGTACGGGTCAAAATACCGGTTGACTGGTAAAATAACAAACCAAACATATTTATTTTTTTCTCAAATTTTTGTCAAATCACTAAAATATATAGATCTTAACATCCGTACGGTAGGAATCATTCATAAATATTTTTAAAAAAATAGAAACTTTAGTACGAGACTAAACACAAGTTACAAGTACATGTCAAAATACCGGTTGACTGTTAAAATAACAAACCAATCATATTTATTTTTTTCTCAAATTTTTGACATATCACTAAAATATATTGTTCTTAACATCTGTACGGTTGGATCATTCATAAACGTTTAAAAAAAATAGAAACTTTAGTACGAGACTAAACACAAGTTACAAGTACGGGTCAAAATACCGGTTGACCGTTAAAATAACAAACCAAACATATTTATTTTTTTCTCAATTTTTTGTCATATCACTAAAATATATAGTTCTTAACATCCGTACGGTTGGATCATTCATAAACTTTTAAAAAAAATAGAAACTGTAGTACGAGACTAAACACAAGTTACAAGTACGGGTCAAAATACCGGTTGACTGTTAAAATAAGAAACCAAATAAATTTATTTTTTTCTCAAATTTTTGTCATATCACTAAAATATATAGTTCTTAACATTTGTACAGTTGGATCAATCATAAATATGTTTAAAAAAATAGAAACTTTAGTACGAGACTAAACAGAACTTACAAGTACGGGTCAAAATACCAGTTGACTGTTAAATTAACAAACCAAACATATTTATTTTTTTCTCATTTTTTTGTCATATCACTAAATTATATAGTTCTTAACATCCGTAAAGTTGGATCATTCATAAACTTTTAAAAAAAATAGAAATTGTAGTATGAGACTAAACACAAGTTACAAGTACAGGTCAAAATACCGGTTGACTGTTAAAATAACAAACCAAATAAATTTAATTTTTCTCAAATTTTTGTCATATCATTAAAATATATAGTTCTTAACATCCGTACGGTTGGATCATTCATAAACTTTTTAAAAAAAATAGAAACTTTAGTACGAGACTAAACACAAGTTACAAGTACAGGTCAAAATACCTGTTGACTGTTAAAATAACAAACCAAACATATTTATTTTTTTCTCAATTTTTTGTCATATCACTAAAATATATAGTTCTTAACATCCATACGGTTGGATCATTCATAAACTTTTTAAAAAAATAGAAACTGTAGTATGAGACTAAACACAAGTTACAAGTACGGGTCAAAATACCGGTTCATTGTTAAAATAACAAACCAAATAAATTTATTTTTTTCTCAAATTTTTTTCATATCACTAAAATATATAGTTCTTAACATCCGTACAGTTGGATCAATCATAAATATTTTAAAAAAAATAGAAACTTTAGTACGAGACTAAACACAAGTTACAAGTACATGTCAAAATACCGGTTAACTGTTAAAATAACAAACCAAACATATTTATTTTTTTCTCAATTTTTTGTCATATCACTAAAATATATAGTTCTTAACATCCGTACGGTTGGATCGTTCATAAACTTTTTAAAAAAATAGAAATTGTAGTATGAGACTAAACACAAGTTACAAGTACGGGTCAAAATACCGGTTGACTGTTAAAATAACAAACCAAATAAATTTAATTTTTCTCAATTTTTTGTCATATAACTAAAATATATAGTTTTTAACATTCGTACGGTTGGATCATTCATAAACTTTAAAAAAAAATAGAAACTTTAGTACGAGACTAAACACAAGTTACAAGTACAGGTCAAAATACCGATTGACTGTTAAAATAACAAACCAAACATATTTATTTTTTTCTCAATTTTTTGTCATATCACTAAAATATATAGTTCTTAACATCCGTACGGTTGGATCATTCATAAACTTTTTAAAAAAATAGAAACTGTAGTACGAGACTTAACACAAGTTACAAGTACGGGTCAAAATACCGGTTGACTGTTAAAATAACAAACCAAATAAATTTATTTTTTTCTCAAATTTTTGTCATATCACTAAAATATATAGTTCTTAACATCCGTACGGTTGAATCATTCATAAACTTTTAAAAAAAATAGAAACTTTAGTACGAGACTAAACACAAGTTACCAGTACGGGTCAAAATACCGGTTGACTGGTAAAATAACAAACCAAACATATTTATTTTTTTCTCAAATTTTTGTCAAATCACTAAACTATATAGATCTTAACATCCGTACGGTGGGATCATTCATAAATATTTTTTAAAAAATAGAAACTTTAGTACGAGACTAAACACAAGTTACAAATACACGTCAAAATACCAGTTGACTGTTAAAATAACAAACCAAACATATTTATTTTTTTCTCAAATTTTTGTCATATCAGTAAAATATATAGTTCTTAACATCTGGACGGTTGGATCATTCATAAACGTTTTAAAAAAATAGAAACTTTAGTACGAGACTAAACACAAGTTACAAGTACGGGTCAAAATACCGGTTGGCTGTTAAAATAACAAACCAAACATATTTATTTTTTTCTCATTTTTTTGTCATATCACTAAAATATATAGTTCTTAACATCCGTACGGTTGGATCATTCATAAACTTTTAAAAAAAATAGAAACTGTAGTACGAGACTAAATACAAGTTACAAGTACGGGTCAAAATACCGGTTGACTTTTAAAATAAGAAACCAAATAAATTTATTTTTTTCTCAAATTTTTTTCATATCACTAAAATAGATAGTTCTTAAAATATGTACGGTTGGATCAATCATAAATATTTTTGAAAAAATAGAAACTTTAGTACGAGACTAAACAGAAGTTACAAGTACGGGTCAAAATACCGGTTGACTGTTAAATTAACAAACCAAAAATATTTATTTTTTTCTCAATTTTTTGTCATATCACTAAAATATATAGTTCTTAACATCCGTATAGTTGGATCATTCATAAACTTTTTAAAAAAATAGAAACTGTATTATGAGACTTAACACAAGTTACAAGTACGGGTCAAAATACCGGTTGACTGTTAAATTAACAAACCAAATAAATTTAATTTTTCTCAAATTTTTGTCATATAACTAAAATATATAGTTCTTCACATCCGTACGGTTGGATCATTCATAAACTTTTAAAAAAAATAGAAACTTTAGTACGAGACTAAACACAAGTTACAAGTACAGGTCAAAATACCGATTGACTGTTAAAATAACAAACCAAACATATTTATTTTTTTCTCAATTTTTTGTCATATCACTAAAATATATAGTTCTTAACATCCGTACGGTTGGATCATTCATAAACTTTTAAAAAAAATAGAAACTGTAGTACGAGACTTAACACAAGTTACAAGTACGGGTCAAAATACCGGTTGACTGTTAAAATAACAAACCAAATAAATTTATTTTTTTCTCAAATTTTTGTCATATCACTAAAATATATAGTTCTTAACATCCATACGGTTGGATCATTCATAAACTTTTAAAAAAATAGAAACTTTAGTACGAGACTAAACACAAGTTACAAGTACGGGTCAAAATACCGGTTGACTGGTAAAATAACAAACCAAACATATATATTTTTTTCTCAATTTTTTGTCATATCACTAAAATATATAGTTCTTAACATCCGTACGGTTGGATCATTCATAAACTTTTTAAAAAAATAGAAACTGTAGTACGAGACTTAACACAAGTTACAAGTACGGGTCAAAATACCGGTTGACTGTTAAAATAACAAACCAAATAAATTTATTTTTTTCTCAAATTTTTGTCATATCACAAAAATATATAGTTCTTAACATCCGTACGGTTGGATCATTCATAAACTTTTAAAAAAAATAGAAACTTTAGTACGAGACTAAACACAAGTTACAAGTACGGGTCAAAATACCGGTTGACTGGTAAAATAACAAACCAAACATATTTATTTTTTTCTCAAATTTTTGTCAAATCACTAGAATATATAGATCTTAACATCCGTACGGTGGGATCATTCATAAATATTTTTAAAAAAATAGAAACTTTAGTGCGAGACTAAACACAAGTTACAAGTACACGTCAAAATACCGGTTGACTGTTAAAATAACAAACCAAACATATTTATTTTTTTCTCAAATTTTTGTCATATCAGTAAAATATATAGTTCTTAACATCTGTACGGTTGGATCATTCATAAACATTTAAAAAAATAGAAACTTTAGTACGAGACTAAACGCAAGTTACAAGTACGGGTCAAAATACCGGTTGACTGTTAAAATAACAAACCAAACATATTTATTTTTTTCTCAATTTTTTGTCATATCACTAAAATATATAGTTCTTAACATCCGTACGGTTGGATCATTCATAAACTTTTAAAAAAAATAGAAACTCTAGTACGAGACTAAGTACAAGTTACAAGTACGGGTCAAAATACCGGTTGACTTTTAAAATAAGAAACCAAATAAATTTATTTTTTTCTCTAATTTTTTTCATATCACTAAAATAGATAGTTCTTAAAATATGTACGGTTGGATCAATCATAAATATTTTTGAAAAAATAGAAACTTTAGTACGAGACTAAACAGAAGTTACAAGTACGGGTCAAAATACCGGTTGACTGTTAAATTAACAAACCAAACATATTTATTTTTTTCTCAATTTTTTGTCATATCACTAAAATATATAGTTCTTAACATCCTTACAGTTGGATCATTCATAAACTTTTTTAAAAAATAGAAACTGTAGTATGAGACTTAACACAAGTTACAAGTACATGTCAAAATACCGGTTGACTGTTAAATTAACAAACCAAATAAATTTAATTTTTCTCAAATTTTTGTCATATAACTAAAATATATAGTTCTTCACATCCGTACGGTTGGATCATTCATAAACTTTTAAAAAAAATAGAAACTTTAGTACGAGACTAAACACAAGTTACAAGTACCGGTCAAAATACCGATTGACTGTTAAAATAACAAACCAAACATATTTATTTTTTTCTCAATTTTTTGTCATATCACTAAAATATATAGTTCTTAACATCCGTACGGTTGGATCATTCATAAACGTTTTAAAAAAATAGAAACTGTAGTACGAGACTTAACACAAATTACAAGTACGGGTCAAAATACCGGTTGACTGTTAAAATAACAAACCAAATAAATTTATTTTTTTCTCAAATTTTTGTCATATCACTAAAATATATAGTTCTTAACATCCGTACGGTTGGATCATTCATAAACTTTTAAAAAAAATAGAAACTTTAGTACGAGACTAAACACAAGTTACAAGTACGGTTCAAAATACCGGTTGACTGGTAAAATAACAAACCAAACATATTTATTTTTTTCTCAAATTTTTGTCAAATCACTAAAATATATAGATCTTAACATCCGTATGGTGGGATCATTCATAAATATTTTTAAAAAAATAGAAACTTTAGTACGAGACTAAACAGAAGTTACAAATACACATCAAAATACCGGTTGACTGTTAAAATAACAAACCAAACATATTTATTTTTTTCTCAAATTTTTGTCATATCAGTAAAATATATAGTTCTTAACATCTGTACGGTTTGATCATTCATAAACGTTTTAAAAAAATAGAAACTTTAGTACGAGACTAAACGCAAGTTACAAGTACGGGTCAAAATACCGGTTGGCTGGTAAAATAACAAACCAAACATATTTATTTTTTTCTCAATTTTTTGTCATATCACTAAAATATATAGTTCTTAACATCCGTACGGTTGGATCATTCATAAACTTTTAAAAAAAAAAATAGAAACTGTAGTACGAGACTAAATACAAGTTACAAGTACGGGTCAAAATACCGGTTGACTTTTAAAATAAGAAACCAAATAAATTTATTTTTTTCTCTAATTTTTTTCATATCACTAAAATAGATAGTTCTTAAAATATGTACGGTTGGATCAATCATAAATATTTTTGAAAAAATAGAAACTTTAGTACGAGACTAAACAGAAGTTACAAGTACGGGTCAAAATACTGCTTGACTGTTAAATTAACAAACCAAACATATTTATTTTTTTCTCAATTTTTTGTCATATCACTAAAATATATAGTTCTTAACATCCGTACAGTTGGATCATTCATAAACTTTTTAAAAAAATAGAAACTGTATTATGAGACTTAACACAAGTTACAAGTACGGGTCAAAATACCGGTTGACTGTTAAATTAACAAACCAAATAAATTTAATTTTTCTCAAATTTTTGTCATATAACTAAAATATATAGTTCTTCACATCCGTACGGTTGGATCATTCATAAACTTTTAAAAAAAATAGAAACTTTAGTACGAGACTAAACACAAGTTACAAGTACAGGTCAAAATATCGATTGACTGTTAAAATAACAAACCAAACATATTTATTTTTTTCTCAATTTTTTGTCATATCACTAAAATATATAGTTCTTAACATCCGTACGGTTGGATCATTCATAAACTTTTAAAAAAAATAGAAACTGTAGTACGAGACTTAACACAAGTTACAAGTACGGGTCAAAATACCGGTTGACTGTTAAAATAACAAACCAAATAAATTTATTTTTTTCTCAAATTTTTGTCATATCACTAAAATATATAGTTCTTAACATCCGTACGGTTGGATCATTCGTAAACTTTTAAAAAAAATAGAAACTTTAGTACGAGACTAAACACAAGTTACAAGTACGGGTCAAAATACCGGTTGACTGGTAAAATAACAAACCAAACATATATATTTTTTTCTCAAATTTTTGTCAAATCACTAAAATATATAGATCTTAACATCCGTACGGTTGGATCATTCATAAACTTTTTAAAAAAATAGAAACTGTAGTACGAGACTTAACACACGTTACAAGTACGGGTCAAAATACCGGTTGACTGTAAAAATAACAAACCAAATAAATTTATTTTTTTCTCAAATTTTTGTCATATCACTAAAATATATAGTTCTTAACATCCGTACGGTTGGATCATTCATAAACGTTTTAAAAAAATAGAAACTTTAGTACGAGACTAAACGCAAGTTACAAGTACGGGTCAAAATACCGGTTGGCTGGTAAAATAACAAACCAAACATATTTATTTTTTTCTCAATTTTTTGTCATATCACTAAAATATATAGTTCTTAACATCCGTACGGTTGGATCATTCATAAACTTTTAAAAAAAAAAATAGAAACTGTAGTACGAGACTAAATACAAGTTACAAGTACGGGTCAAAATACCGGTTGACTTTTAAAATAAGAAACCAAATAAATTTATTTTTTTCTCAAATTTTTTTCATATCACTAAAATAGATAGTTCTTAAAATATGTACGGTTGGATCAATCATAAATATTTTTGAAAAAATAGAAACTTTAGTACGAGACTAAACAGAAGTTACAAGTACGGGTCAAAATACTGCTTGACTGTTAAATTAACAAACCAAACATATTTATTTTTTTCTCAATTTTTTGTCATATCACTAAAATATATAGTTCTTAACATCAGTACAGTTGGATCATTCATAAACTTTTTTAAAAAATAGAAACTGTATTATGAGACTTAACACAAGTTACAAGTACGGGTCAAAATACCGGTTGACTGTTAAATTAACAAACCAAATAAATTTAATTTTTCTCAAATTTTTGTCATATAACTAAAATATATAGTTCTTCACATCCGTACGGTTGGATCATTCATAAACTTTTAAAAAAAATAGAAACTTTAGTACGAGACTAAACACAAGTTACAAGTACAGGTCAAAATATCGATTGACTGTTAAAATAACAAACCAAACATATTTATTTTTTTCTCAATTTTTTGTCATATCACTAAAATATATAGTTCTTAACATCCGTACGGTTGGATCATTCATAAACTTTTAAAAAAAATAGAAACTGTAGTACGAGACTTAACACAAGTTACAAGTACGGGTCAAAATACCGGTTGACTGTTAAAATAACAAACCAAACATATTTATTTTTTTCTCAATTTTTTGTCATATCACTAAAATATATAGTTCTTAACATCCGTACGGTTGGATCATTCATAAACTTTTAAAAAAAATAGAAACTCTAGTACGAGACTAAGTACAAGTTACAAGTACGGGTCAAAATACCGGTTGACTTTTAAAATAAGAAACCAAATAAATTTATTTTTTTCTCTAATTTTTTTCATATCACTAAAATAGATAGTTCTTAAAATATGTACGGTTGGATCAATCATAAATATTTTTGAAAAAATAGAAACTTTAGTACGAGACTAAACAGAAGTTACAAGTACGGGTCAAAATACCGGTTGACTGTTAAAATAACAAACCAAATAAATTTATTTTTTTCTCAAATTTTTGTCATATCACTAATATATATAGTTCTTAACATCCGTACGGTTGGATCATTCATAAACTTTAAAAAAAATAGAAACTTTAGTACGAGACTAAACACAAGTTACAAGTACGGGTCAAAATACCGGTTGACTAGTAAAATAACAAACCAAACATATATATTTTTTTCTCAATTTTTTGTAATATCACTAAAATATATAGTTCTTAACATCCGTACGGTTGGATCATTCATAAACTTTTTAAAAAAATAGAAACTGTAGTACGAGACTTAACACAAGTTACAAGTATGGGTCAAAATACCGGTTGACTGTTAAAATAACAAACCAAATAAATTTATTTTTTTCTCAAATTTTTGTCATATCACTAAAATATATAGTTCTTAACATCCGTACGGTTGGATCATTCATAAATTTTTAAAAAAATAGAAACTTTAGTACTAGACTAAACACAAGTTACAAGTACGGGTCAAAATACCGGTTGACTGGTAAAATAACAAACCAAACATATTTATTTTTTTCTCAAATTTTTGTCAAATCACTAAAATATATAGATCTTAACATCCGTACGGTGGGATCATTCATAAATATTTTTAAAAAAATAGAAACTTTAGTACGAGACTAAACACAAGTTACAAGTACACGTCAAAATACCGGTTGACTGTTAAAATAACAAACCAAACATATTTATTTTTTTCTCAAATTTTTGTCAGATCAGTAAAATATATAGTTCTTAACATCTGTACGGTTGGATCATTCATAAACGTTTTAAAAAAATAGAAACTTTAGTACGAGACTAAATGCAAGTTACAAGTACGGGTCAAAATACCGGTTGACTGTTAAAATAACAAACCAAACATATTTATTTTTTTCTCAATTTTTTGTCATATCACTAAAATATATAGTTTTTAACATCCGTACGGTTGGATCATTCATAAACTTTAAAAAAAAAATAGAAACTGTAGTACGAGACTAAATACAAGTTACAAGTACGGGTCAAAATACCGGTTGACTTTTAAAATAAGAAACCAAATAAATTTATTTTTTTCTCAATTTTTTTTCATATCACTAAAATAGATAGTTCTTAAAATATGTACGGTTGGATCAATCATAAATATTTTTGAAAAAATAGAAACTTTAGTACGAGACTTAACAGAAGTTACAAGTACAGGTCAAAATACCGGTTGACTGTTAAATTAACAAACCAAACATATTTATTTTTTTCTCAATTTTTTGTCATATCACTAAAATATATAGTTCTTAACATCCGTACAGTTGGATCATTCATAAACTTTTAAAAAAATAGAAACTTTAGTACGAGACTAAACACAAGTTACAAGTACGGGTCAAAATACCGGTTGACTGGTAAAATAACAAACCAAACATATATATTTTTTTCTCAATTTTTTGTCATATCACTAAAATATATATTTCTTAACATCCGTACGGTTGGATCATTCATAAACTTTTAAAAAAATAGAAACTTTAGTACGAGACTAAACACAAGTTACAAGTACGGGTCAAAATACCGGTTGACTGGTAAAATAACAAACCAAACATATATTTTTTTTCTTAATTTTTTGTCATATCACTAAAATATATAGTTCTTAACATCCGTACGGTTGGATCATTCATAAACTTTTTTAAAAAATAGAAACTTTAGTACGAGACTAAACACAAGTTACAAGTACGGGTCAAAATACCGGTTGACTGGTAAAATAACAAACCAAACATATATATTTTTTTCTAAATTTTTTGTCATATCACTAAAATATATAGTTCTTAACATCCGTACGGTTGGATCATTCATAAACTTTTTAAAAAAATAGAAACTGTAGTACGAGACTTAACACAAGTTACAAATACGGGTCAAAATACCGGTTGACTGTTAAAATAACAAACCAAATAAATTTATTTTTTTCTCAAATTTTTGTCATATCACTAAAATATATAGTTCTTAACATCCGTACGGTTGGATCATTCATAAACTTTTAAAAAAATAGAAACTTTAGTACGAGACTAAACACAAGTTACAAGTACGGGTCAAAATATCGGTTGACTGGTAAAATAACAAACCTAACATATATATTTTTTTCTCAATTTTTTGTCATATCACTAAAATATATAGTTCTTAACATCCGTGCTTGGATCATTCATAAACTTTTAAAAAAAATAGAAACTTTAGTACGAGACTAAACACAAGTTACAAGTACGGGTCAAAATACCGGTTGACTGGTAAAATAACAAACCAAACATATTTATTTTTTTCTCAAATTTTTGTCAAATCACTAAAATATATAGATCTTAACATCCGTACGGTGGGATCATTCATAAATATTTTTAAAAAAATAGAAACTTTAGTACGAGACTAAACACAAGTTACAAGTACACGTCAAAATACCGGTTGACTGTTAAAATAACAAACCAAACATATTTATTTTTTTTCTCAAATTTTTGTCATATCAGTAAAATATATAGTTCTTAACATCTGTACGGTTGGATCATTCATAAACGTTTTAAAAAAATAGAAACTTTAGTACGAGACTAAACGCAAGTTACAAGTACGGGTCAAAATACCAGTTGACTGTTAAAATAACAAACCAAACATATTTATTTTTTTCTCAATTTTTTGTCATATCACTAAAATATATAGTTCTTAACATCCGTACGGTTGGATCATTCATAAACTTTAAAAAAAAATAGAAACTGTAGTACGAGACTAAATACAAGTTACAAGTACGGGTCAAAATACCGGTTGACTTTTAAAATAAGAAACCAAATAAATTTATTTTTTTCTCAAATTTTTTTCATATCACTAAAATAGATAGTTCTTAAAATATGTACGGTTGGATCAATCATAAATATTTTTGAAAAAATAGAAACTTTAGTACGAGACTAAATAGAAGTTACAAGTACGGGTCAAAATACTGGTTGACTGTTAAATTAACAAACCAAACATATTTATTTTTTTCTCAATTTTTTGTCATATCACTAAAATATATAGTTCTTAACATCCGTACAGTTGGATCATTCATAAACTTTTTAAAAAAGTAGAAACTGTATTATGAGACTTAACACAAGTTACAAGTACGGGTCAAAATACCGGTTGACTGTTAAATTAACAAACCAAATAAATTTAATTTTTCTCAAATTTTTGTCATATAACTAAAATATATAGTTCTTCACATCCGTACGGTTGGATCATTCATAAACTTTTAAAAAAAATAGAAACTTTAGTACGAGACTAAACACAAGTTACAAGTACAGGTCAAAATATCGATTGACTGTTAAAATAACAAACCAAACATATTTATTTTTTTCTCAATTTTTTGTCATATCACTAAAATATATAGTTCTTAACATCCGTACGGTTGGATCATTCATAAACTTTAAAAAAAATAGAAACTGTAGTACGAGACTTAACACAAGTTACAAGTACGGGTCAAAATACCGGTTGACTGTTAAAATAACAAACCAAATAAATTTATTTTTTTCTCAAATTTTTGTCATATCACTAAAATATATAGTTCTTAACATCCGTACGGTTGGATCATTCATAAACTTTTAAAAAAATAGAAACTTTAGTACGAGACTAAACACAAGTCACAAGTACGGGTCAAAATACCGGTTGACTGGTAAAATAACAAACCAAACATATATATTTTTTTCTCAATTTTTTGTCATATCACTAAAATATATAGTTCTTAACATCCGTATGGTTGGATCATTCATAAACTTTTTAAAAAAATAGAAACTGTAGTACGAGACTTAACACAAGTTACAAGTACGGGTCAAAATACCGGTTGACTGTTAAAATAACAAACCAAATAAATTTATTTTTTTCTCAAATTTTTGTCATATCACTAAAATATATAGTTCTTAACATCCGTACGGTTGGATCATTCATAAACTTTTAAAAAAATAGAAACTTTAGTACGAGACTAAACAGAAGTTACAAGTACGGGTCAAAATACTGGTTGACTGTTAAATTAACAAACCAAACATATTTATTTTTTTCTCAATTTTTTGTCATATCACCAAAATATATAGTTCTTAACATCCGTACAGTTGGATCATTCATAAACTTTTTTAAAAAATAGAAACTGTATTATGAGACTTAACACAAGTTACAAGTACGGGTCAAAATACCGGTTGACTGTTAAATTAACAAACCAAATAAATTTAATTTTTCTCAATTTTTTGTCATATAACTAAAATATATAGTTCTTCACATCCGTACGGTTGGATCATTCATAAACTTTTAAAAAAAATAGAAACTTTAGTACGAGACTAAACACAAGTTACAAGTACAGGTCAAAATATCGATTGACTGTTAAAATAACAAACCAAACATATTTATTTTTTTCTCAATTTTTTGTCATATCACTAAAATATATAGTTCTTAACATCCGTACGGTTGGATCATTCATAAACTTTAAAAAAAATAGAAACTGTAGTACGAGACTTAACACAAGTTACAAGTACGGGTCAAAATACCGGTTGACTGTTAAAATAACAAACCAAATAAATTTATTTTTTTCTCAAATTTTTGTCATATCACTAAAATATATAGTTCTTAACATCCGTACGGTTGGATCATTCATAAACTTTTAAAAAAATAGAAACTTTAGTACGAGACTAAACACAAGTCACAAGTACGGGTCAAAATACCGGTTGACTGGTAAAATAACAAACCAAACATATATATTTTTTTCTCAATTTTTTGTCATATCACTAAAATATATAGTTCTTAACATCCGTATGGTTGGATCATTCATAAACTTTTTAAAAAAATAGAAACTGTAGTACGAGACTTAACACAAGTTACAAGTACGGGTCAAAATACCGGTTGACTGTTAAAATAACAAACCAAATAAATTTATTTTTTTCTCAAATTTTTGTCATATCACTAAAATATATAGTTCTTAACATCCGTACGGTTGGATCATTCATAAACTTTTAAAAAAATAGAAACTTTAGTACGAGACTAAACAGAAGTTACAAGTACGGGTCAAAATACTGGTTGACTGTTAAATTAACAAACCAAACATATTTATTTTTTTTCTCAATTTTTTGTCATATCACCAAAATATATAGTTCTTAACATCCGTACAGTTGGATCATTCATAAACTTTTTTAAAAAATAGAAACTGTATTATGAGACTTAACACAAGTTACAAGTACGGGTCAAAATACCGGTTGACTGTTAAATTAACAAACCAAATAAATTTAATTTTTCTCAATTTTTTGTCATATAACTAAAATATATAGTTCATCACATCCGTACGGTTGGATCATTCATAAACTTTTAAAAAAAATAGAAACGTTAGTACGAGACTAAACACAAGTTACAAGTACAGTTCAAAATATCGATTGACTGTTAAAATAACAAACCAAACATATTTTTTTTTCTCAATTTTTTGTCATATCACTAAAATATATAGTTCTTAACATCCGTACGGTTGGATCATTCATAAATTTTTAAAAAAATAGAAACTGTAGTACGAGACTTAACACAAGTTACAAGTACGGGTCAAAATACCGGTTGACTGTTAAAATAACAAACCAAATAAATTTATTTTTTTCTCAAATTTTTGTCATATCACTAAAATATATAGTTCTTAACATCCGTACGGTTGGATCATTCATAAACTTTTAAAAAAATAGAAACTTTAGTACGAGACTAAACACAAGTTACAAGTACGGGTCAACATACCGGTTGATTGGTAAAATAACAAACCAAACATATATATTTTTTTCTCAATTTTTTGTCATATCACTAAAATATATAGTTCTTAACATCCGTACGGTTGGATCATTCATAAACTTTTTAAAAAAATAGAAACTGTAGTACGAGAATTAACACAAGTTACAAGTACGGGTCAAAATACCGGTTGACTGTTAAAATAACAAACCAAATAAATTTATTTTTTTCTCAGATTTTTGTCATATCACTAAAATATATAGTTCTTAACATCCGTACGGTTGGATCATTCATAAACTTTTAAAAAAAATAGAAACTTTAGTACGAGACTAAACACAAGTTACAAGTACGGGTCAAAATACCGGTTGACTGGTAAAATAACAAACCAAACATATTTATTTTTTTCTCAAATTTTTGCCAAATCACTAAAATATATAGATCTTAACATCCGTACGGTGGGATCATTCATAAATATTTTTAAAAAAATAGAAACTTTAGTACGAGACTAAACACAAGTTACAAGTACACGTCAAAATACCGGTTGACTGTTAAAATAACAAACCAAACATATTTATTTTTTTCTCAAATTTTTGTCATATCAGTAAAATATATAGTTCTTAACATCTGTACGGTTGGATCATTCATAAACATTTTAAAAAAATAGAAACTTTAGTATGAGACTAAACGCAAGTTACAAGTACGGGTCAAAATACCGGTTGACTGTTAAAATAACAAACCAAACATATTTATTTTTTTCTCAATTTTTTGTCATATCACTAAAATATATAGTTCTTAACATCCGTACGGTTGGATCATTCATAAACTTTTTAAAAAAAATAGAAACTGTAGTACGAGACTAAATACAAGTTACAAGTACGGGTCAAAATACCGGTTGACTTTTAAAATAAGAAACCAAATAAATTTATTTTTTTCTCAAATTTTTTTCTCAAATTTTTTTCATAACACTAAAATAGATAGTTCTTAAAATATGTACGGTTGGATCAATCATAAATATTTTTGAAAAAATAGAAACTTTAGTACGAGACTAAACAGAAGTTACAAGTACGGGTCAAAATACCGGTTGACTGTTAAATTAACAAACCAAACATATTTATTTTTTTCTCAATTTTTTGTCATATCACTAAAATATATAGTTCTTAACATCCGTACAGTTGGATTATTCATAAACTTTTTAAAAAAATAGAAACTGTAGTATGAGACTTAACACAAGTTACAAGTACGGGTCAAAATACCGGTTGACTGTTAAATTAAAAAACCAAATAAATTTAATTTTTCTCAAATTTTTGTCATATAACTAAAATATATAGTTCTTCACATCCGTACGGTTGGATCATTCATAAACTTTTTAAAAAAATAGAAACTTTAGTACGAGACTAAACACAAGTTACAAGTACAGGTCAAAATACCGATTGACTGTTAAAATAACAAACCAAACATATTTATTTTTTTCTCAATTTTTTGTCATATCACTAAAATATATAGTTCTTAACATCCGTACGGTTGGATCATTCATAAACTTTTAAAAAAAATAGAAACTGTAGTACGAGACTTAACACAAGTTACAAGTACGGGTCAAAATACCGGTTGACTGTTAAAATAACAAACCAAATAAATTTATTTTTTTCTCAAATATTTGTCATATCACTAAAATATATAGTTCTTAACATCCGTACGGTTGGATCATTCATAAACTTTTTAAAAAAATAGAAACTTTAGTACGAGACTAAACACAAGTTACAAGTACGGGTCAAAATACCGGTTGACTGGTAAAATAACAAACCAAACATATTTATTTTTTTTCTCAAATTTTTGTCAAATCACTAAAATATATAGATCTTAACATCCGTACGGTGGGATCATTCATTAATATTTTTAAAAAAATAGAAACTTTAGTACGAGACTAAACACAAGTTACAAGTACGCGTCAAAATACCGGTTGACTGTTAAAATAACAAACCAAACATATTTATTTTTTTCTCAAATTTTTGTCATATCAGTAAAATATATAGTTCTTAACATCTGTACGGTTGGATCATTCATAAACGTTTTAAAAAAATAGAAACTTTAGTACGAGACTAAACACAAGTTACAAGTACGGGTCAAAATACCGGTTGACTGTTAAAATAACTAACCAAACATATTTATTTTTTTCTCAATTTTTTGTCATATCACTAAAATATATAGTTCTTAACATCCGTACGGTTGGATCATTCATAAACTTTTAAAAAAAGTAGAAACTGTAGTACGAGACTAAATACAAGTTACAAGTACGGGTCAAAATACCGGTTGACTGTTATAATAAGAAACCAAATAAATTTATTTTTTTCTCAAGTTTTTTTCATATCACTAAAATATATAGTTTTAACATTTGTACGGTTGGATCAATCATAAATATTTTTGAAAAAATAGAAAATTTAGTACGAGACTAAACAGAAGTTACAAGTACGGGTCAAAATACCGGTTGACAGTTAAATTAACAAACCAAACATATTTATTTTTTTCTCAATTTTTTGTCATATCACTAAAATATATAGTTCTTAACATCCGTACAGTTGGATCATTAATAAACTTTTAAAAAAAATAGAAACTGTAGTATGAGACTAAACACAAGTTACAAGTACGGGTCAAAATACCGGTTGACTGTTAAAATAACAAACCAAATAAATTTAATTTTTCTCAAATTTTTGTCATATTACTAAAATATATAGTTCTTAACATCCGTACGGTTGGATCATTCATAAACTTTTTTAAAAAAATAGAAACTTTAGTACGAGACTAAACACAAGTTGCAAGTACAAGTCAAAATACCGGTTGACTGTTAAAATAACAAACCAAACATATTTATTTTTTTCTCAATTTTTTGTCATATCACTAAAATATATAGTTCTTAACATCCGTACGGTTGGATCATTCATAAACTTTAAAAAAAATAAAAACTGTAGTACGAGACTAAACACAAGTTACAAGTACAGGTCAAAATACCGGTTGACTGTTAAAATAACAAACCAAATAAATTTATTTTTTTCTCAATTTTTTGTCATATCACTAAAATATATAGTTCTTAACATCCGTACGGTTGGATCATTCATAAACTTTTTAAAAAAATAGAAACTTTAGTACGAGACTAAACACAAGTTACAAGTACGGGTCAAAATACCGGTTGACTGGTAAAATAACAAACCAAACATATTTATTTTTTTCTCAAATTTTTTTCAAATCACTAAAATATATAGATCTTAACATCCGTACGGTTGGATCATTCATAAATATTTTTAAAAAAATAGAAACTTTAGTACGAGATTAAACACAAGTTACAAGTACGGGTCAAAATACCAGTTGACTGTTAAAATAACAAACCAATCATATTTATTTTTTTCTCAAATTTTTGTCATATCACTAAAATATATTGTTCTTAACATCTGTACGGTTGGATCATTCATAAACATTTTAAAAAAATAGAAACTTTAGTACGAGACTAAACACAAGTTACAAGTACAAGTCAAAATACTGGTTGACTGTTAAAATAACAAACCAAACATATTTATTTTTTTCTCAATTTTTTGTCATATCACTAAAATATATAGTTCTTAACATCCGTATAGTTGGATCAATCATAAACTTTTAAAAAAAATAGAAACTGTAGTATGAGACTAAACACAAGTTACAAGTACGGGTCAAAATACCGGTTGACTGTTAAAATAACAAACCAAATAAATTTATTTTTTCTCAAATTTTTGTCATATTACTAAAATATATAGTTCTTAACATCCGTACGTCTGGATCATTCATAAACTTTTTTAAAAAATAGAAACTTTAGTACGAGACTAAACACAAGTTACAAGTACAAGTCAAAATACCGGTTGACTGTTAAAATAACAAACCAAACATATTTATTTTTTTCTCATTTTTTTGTCATATCACTAAAATATATAGTTCTTAACATCCGTACGGTTGGATCATTCATAAACTTATAAAAAAATAGAAACTGTAGTACGAGACTAAACACAAGTTACAAGTACGAGTCAAAATACCGGTTGACTGTTAAAATAACAAACCAAATAAATTTATTTTTTTCTCAATTTTTTGTCATATCACTAAAATATATAGTTCTTAACATCCGTACGGTTGGATCATTAATAAACTTTTTAAAAAAATAGAAACTTTAGTACGAGACTAAACAAAATGATTACTTGATAATTTACAGTTAATTGCCATTATCTGCCACAAGTTATAATTATACATAATTTGATTCTCAAAAGTAGAGTGCCTGGTCTACCAATAGATCTACCTCTGCAGCTATAGCAGCTACAACATCATCGGGAAGACGCGGGACGCTTCCCACGCGCTTGCGCTAGGTCTGCTGGAGTCTGGCCATCTTTCCTAATTGTTGTTGTGTGATGAAGAAATAAAGCAAGAGTGAGCGTTACAGCTCGCAAGATAATATATAGTGATAACAATAATATAAGTATCTAAATGGATACTTACTAGAATCTTTTATCATGTGTAAGATAATTACTTACTAGATATAAGTAAAAATAAGGGATGAAGTTACCAGATACTTCACTACACTTATATAATTTATAAAGCTACTTGAACTACCACTGTTCAAAGTATAATGAGCTTTCAACAGTTCATCACATAGATGAGACTACAAGACAAGATTTGAATAGATTAAATCTTTGAAATATTATTATAGGAAATGAAGTTATGATATACTTCATTAAGTTCTGATATATATATATATATATATATATATATATATCCACATATACATCTTCTTTATACATTTCCTGAAAACCTCTGTCATGTAAAGTATGAACAGAGTTTGTTAGATATATTTGATAATGTCATGGCTAATATGTTTTATGTTTAGATTTCAGATCTTATTTGAACAGAACAAATCAGTACTTAACTGATCAGTACTTATACTGGAAGTCAGAACTTAAGGGATATCAGTACTTATGTTATCAGGAGATAGATATCAGAACTTAAGTGCTGAAGGACGATCAGATAAGGACAGTAGCTGATTAAAGTTAAGAAGATCAAGATAAACATAAGAAGAGATATGCATGAAGAAGGAATTCCGTGAAGAATGGAATACTTGGAATAGAAGATATCTGATTGATATATTTTAGGAAGCAGAATTATATTCCATATCAATTAGCGATTATCTTGTAACTGTGTAGTATATAAACACAGACATAGGGTTTACACTATAAGTGTTATCATTATCGAGAATATTATTTATTATAACCCTAGCAGCTCTCGTGATATTTTGTTCATCACTGAGAGATAACAGTTCCAGATTGTAACAGAGTTTATTGTTTAAATAAAGTTTGTTTTCTGTTACATAAGTTCTTGAAGTTTGATTTGATTGTAATAAACACTGTATTCACCCCCTCTACAGTGAAAGTGTGACCTAACAAGTGGTATCAGAGCTATCTGTTAACACACATACAGTTAAAGATCCAAACACAATCATGTCTGACACAGAAACTCCAACTAAGCCTACCAAAACTGAGGAATCATCAAAGACATCAACTCAGAGTCGATATGAGACTATCAGAGTTCCCATATTGAGACCATCTGAATATCCCATATGGAAGGTAAGGATGACCATGTTTCTGGAAGCAACAGATCCAGAATACCTTGATAGAATCAAGGAAGGGCCTCACAAACCTACCAAGCTCGCTGTTGTAGTTGCAGGTGAAGCAGCAATGACCGTACCAAAGGAAAAGAATGATTACACTGCTGAAGATATAGCATCTATTGCTAAGGATGCCAAGGTACGTCACTTATTGCATAGTGCCATTGATAATGTAATGTCAAACAGGGTAATCAACTGCAAGACTGCTAAGGAGATATGGGATGCACTGGAGACAAGGTGTCAAGGAACTGAAACAGTTAAGAAGAACAGGAAGACAATACTCACTCAAGAGTATGAACACTTTGACTCTAGGACTAATGAGTCATTGACTGATGTATATGATAGATTTGTCAAACTCTTGAATGACTTGTCATTAGTAAATAAGGAGTATGATCTTGAAGATACAAACCTCAAATTCCTGTTAGCTCTTCCTGAATATTGGGATTTGAAGGCAACAACAATAAGAGACAACTACAATCTTGATGAAACAACTCTTGATGAAATCTATGGAATGCTTAAGACTCATGAACTTGAGATGGAACAAAGAAGCAAGAGGAAAGGAGGAAAGTCAAGGACAGTTGCTCTCAAGGTTGAAGAGGAATCCCCCAAACCACCTTCCTCAAAGAAAGATAAGGGTAAAGCTCTTATCATAAAATCTGATACTGAGTCATCAAGTTCTGAGAGTGATGATGACTCAGATTCTGAAAGCTTGCCTGAAACTGATGCTGATGAGGAGATGATGAAGCTGTGTGCTCTTATGGTGAAAGGAATCACAAAGATTGCATACAGGAAGTTCAGGAAGGGAAAGAAGTTTTCCAGGAAAGGCATAAGTTCTGATAAGAAGAATTTCAGAAGATCTGAAGGAAGAGGAGGAAAGTCTGACAGAGGAGATTACGCTAATGTTAAATGTTATAATTGTGGTGAGAAAGGCCACATATCTCCTGATTGCAAGAAGACCAAGAATGACAAAGGCAAAGCTCTTGTCACAAAGCAGAAAAGCTGGACAGACACCTCAGACTCTGAAAGTGAGGAGAACTATGCATTGATGGCAAATGCTGATAAATCAAGTTCTGAGAGCAGTTCTGAAGCTGCTGAAACAAAGGTACCTCAGACTACTTATGCTTTTCATACTGATGATATTAATGAGTTGAGAAGATATCTTAAAACCATGTTTGTTAGTTATAGAGATCAAACTTTAACATGTGAAAGATTAACTTCTGAAAATCTTGCTTTTAGGAAAAGAAATGATTTCTTAGAAAAAGAGTTAGTCATGTTTCATCAAACTCAGCAGGATAGAGATGATGCTTTTTATGTTAGGGATGAAGTGCTAAAAATGAATGAATCTCTAAAAACTGAGTTAGAAAAGGAGAGAGAGATTATCAGAACTTGGACTAACTCTGGCAAAACAACTCAAAATTTGCTAAGCAGTGGAAACTGGAAAGAGGGCTTAGGCTATGGAGAAAATAAAAAAGGAACTGTAGAAATTAAGCCTGTTGATAAGCAAAAGCCGAAGTTAAAACCTGTTAAGTTTGTAACTGAAAAATCCGAAAATGAGAAATCAGAAGTTAAAAAGGAATTAGCTTCTGACAAACTAAAACAGGAAAAGACAGCTGAAGTTAACATAGGCTTAATGACAAAGAAGCAGCTTAAGCATAAGCTGAAAGATGTTAAGAATACAAACAAGGTAAAATCACCTAGGAAAAACAGGAATGGAAAGGAAGGTGTGAATAAAAGCAATAACTATAAATCTGTTCCTGATGCTCCTAGGAAAGCATGTCATAACTGTGGAAGTTCTAACCATCTGGCTTCTTTTTGCAGGAAGAATAAGAATATTAACTCCTTATCTACAAAGTCAGGAGTTAAGAGTCAGTCTGTTAGATACAAACCACAAAATCCTTGTTTTCATTGTGGTAGTTTATGGCATTCCATTTATACTTGTAAGGAATATCATAGTTTGTACTATGATTATTATCAAATAAAACCTTCTTTAAAGAAAGTTTCTGTTGTTCCTTCTAGTATAAGTTCTGATAAGAAAACTGTTAACATAAAATCTGATGTTAAATCCGCTGCAAATGTTAACAAACCTAAAAAGGCCAAAGGATCCAAGCAAGTCTGGGTCCTTAAAACTAATAATTAGTGGTCTTTTTGATTGCAGGGCAACAGGAAAAATATTTTAGTTCTGGACAGTGGATGTTCAGGACATATGACTGGAAATAAGGCCCTGCTATCAGACTTTGTGGAGAAAGCTGGCCCAAGTGTTTCTTATGGAGATGGCAACATTGGAAAAACTTTGGGATATGGCAATATCAATCTTGGGAATGTCATTATTAAAGATGTAGCTCTGGTCTCAGGACTTAAACACAACTTACTGAGTATAAGTCAAATCTGTGACAGAGGTTATCATATTGATTTCTTTGCAGAACATTGTGAAATAGTTAGTAAATCTAAAGGAAAAATTGTTCTGAAGGGATTCAGGCGTGGTAACATTTATGAAGCTAAGCTTTCAACAAGTTCTGATGGTTCTGCAATCTGTTTAGTGAGTAGAGCCTCAACTGAAGAAAGCTGGAATTGGCACAAGAAACTCTCTCATTTAAACTTCAACAAGATAAATGAACTGATCAAGAAAGATCTTGTGAGAGGACTGCCAAAATCAGTGTTTGTTCCTGATGGTCTTTGTGACTCATGTCAGAAGGCTAAACAAAGAAAATCTTCGTTCAAGAGCAAGACTGAATCATCAATTCTTGAGCCTTATTATCTACTTCATGTTGATCTATTTGGTCCAGTGAATGTCATGTCTATTGCAAAGAAGAAATATGCGTTGGTCATAGTAGATGAGTTCACCAGATACACATGGGTGTATTTCTTGCACACAAAAAGTGAAACTGCATCTATCCTGATTGATCATGTCAAACAACTGGATAAATTGATCAAAGATTCTGTGAAAATTTTGAGGAGTGATAATGGCACTGAATTCAAGAATTTGATAATGGAAGAGTTCTGCAAAAATCATGGAATAAAGCAGGAATTTTCTGCTCCTGGAACTTCACAGCAAAATGGAGTTGTTGAAAGGAAGAATAGAACTCTAATTGAAGCTGCACGAACAATGCTTGAAGAAGCAAAGCTTCCAACCTATTTCTGGGCTGAAGCTGTGCAGACTGCTTGTTTTACTCAAAATGCAACACTCATTAACAAGCATGGAAAAACACCATATGAGATGGTGAAGAACAAAAAGCCAAATCTCAAATACTTTCATGTATTTGGATGTAAGTGTTTTGTTCTCAAGACTCATCCTGAACAGCTATCCAAGTTTGAACTAAAAGCTGATGAGGGAATCTTTGTAGGATATCCACTTTCTACAAAAGCCTTCAGAGTCTATAATTTGAGAACAAAAGTGGTCATGGAATCTATCAATGTCTCTTTTGATGACAAGAAGATCACTGGACTTGAAGATTGCATTGATCATGATAAGCTGAGATTTGAAAATGAAGATTCATATTCTGATACCTCAAGTCCTGACAGTCTAAGTCCTGATACTGTAAATTCTGATGGATTAAACTCTGATGTTATTGAAACTGTGGTGACTACGTCAAAGGAAGATGCACCAATGCAGGGGGAGCATACTCAAGATATTATCACATCTCAAGAAGCATCAGAACATACATCTGGCTCTTCAAATTCTGATTCGTCAAGTTCTGATAAGCCAAGTACTGACAGTGCTGAAAATCTAAATACTGAAGGATCCAACTCAGAGAGCATAGTTTCAGGGGGAGCATCAGAAAATGAAACCGAAGACAGCATGAATCATGGGGGAGCATCCAGTTCTAGAGAAAATCTTCCATCTACAAGGAAGTGGACAAAATCACATACACCTGATTTAATAATTGGAAATCCTGAGGCAGGTGTCAGAACTAGAACAGGTACTTCGAATGAATGTCTTTACAATTCTTTTCTCTCTCAGTCTGAGCCAAAGAAAGTGGAAGAAGCTCTTCAAGATGCTGATTGGGTGCAAGCAATGCAGGAAGAGTTGAATGAATTTGAAAGAAACAAAGTCTGGACCTTAGTACCAAGACCCAAAAATAGATCAGTTGTTGGTACAAAGTGGGTATTCAGAAACAAAACTGACAGTGATGGCATAATTGTAAGGAACAAGGCAAGGCTGGTTGCAAAAGGATATTCTCAACAGGAGGGAATTGACTATGATGAAACATTTGCTCCAGTTGCTAGGTTAGAAGCCATAAGGATATTCATGGCTTATGCTGCTCACAAAAAGTTTACTGTCTTTCAAATGGATGTGAAAAGTGCTTTTCTCAATGGAGAATTGGAAGAGGAAGTATATGTTGAACAACCTCCAGGCTTTGTAGATTCCACATCAACTACAGAAGCAGAGTATATTGCTGCAGGAAGCTGCTGTGCACAGATTCTCTGGATGAAGAATCAGTTACTAGATTATGGGTTAACGTATTTCAAAATCCCTATTTACTGTGATAATTAAAGTGCTATTGCTATGACAGGTAATCCAGTTCAACACTCTATGACAAAGCACATCAGCATCAGGTACCATTTCATCAGGGAACATGTGGATGAAGGTACAGTGGAATTGCATTTTGTTCCCACAGATCAACAAGTAGCAGATATCTTCACAAAACCACTGTGTGAAGCTACCTTTTCAAAATTGGTAAATGAACTTGGAATGATTTCAGGTTCTTTCTCTAAATCTGCTTAAACTTGTTCTATGTTATCAGACTTTATGATCAGTATTTACAGAATTAATCTCTTTGTATATTCTGTGCATTAATTGATAAATGTCTTTAAGTACTGACTGTTGTCTGTTATATGTTTCTAAACTCTGATAAGTGATATGTCTGTTTCAGTAACTATTCAATCCTATGAGGATAACTGTGCTAGATACTGACCTACTAGTCTTCAATAAACAAATGATCCCATGAAAGAAGTAATTATTTCTGTGGAAATCTTATGACACAAGCAAATTCTGATAACTGAGCTTAGTTAAGTTTACTTTGTATATCTTATTACTAAGTCACAAATTAGACTAATGCTACTCATCTGTTTAAGTTCTGATTCTAGTAAAACTGCTGAATGTACTAAGTGCTGATAAACCTCACTTATCAAAAGAAGAAGAACAATAATCAAAGAATAATATCAGGTACTCCTTTGAGATCTAGAGTAAAAATATGAAAGGGACGACCCAAGTGCATTGCTGGTATTAAGTAAATATGCATTAGAAAAGCAAAATATTTTCTTGGTGACTTTTCACACTCTATGATTACTGGAGAAATACTCTGATAATAGCATAAATTCTGATAAACAGTCGTGACTCACTTACACTGAGAAGCCTCTGTAAAATAGAATTTCAAAAGATGCATAAAATTAGCACAAAAACAGTAGAGGTGAACTCATGCATGAACTCATTTATCAGTAGGTTTCAGGATAATGGCAGCTCTTTAGCAAAATTTTAATTATGACTTATTTCTAAGATGTACTGAAGTAGATCAGACTTTACTCTTTGTCTGTTATTTAGCTTAATGCACACACACATCACTCCATATGAATGATGAAATTTCTGTGGTGGTCTATGTTATTTTAGATCAACAGTCATTGTGTCACTTTTGCACAAATTCTGAGGACAAGTTCTAGTTACACGTTCTGATGATTAAGTTCTGACGTTCATAACTAAGAACTTGTATGAGTATTTACTAAGATAGATATTCCTTGTTCGAGTTAAGACATTATGTTCTGATGACTGTTAAGTTCTGGTATAGGTCTAAGTTCTGATTTTTCAGTCTAACCCTTTACTTGACTTATCTGTGAATACAATTTGGTAACAGTCTCAGATTAATTTCGAAATGTTGAAGTGGAAGATTAATAGTCTATGGTTAAAACATAATGGCACTCGTCCTTGAACAGTTCACTCTTGTTACATGTGCACATTCCTTTTCCAATGACTGTTATTCTTTTTCAAGGTCTAGGGAGACGAGGTAGAATTAATTCTACCTGTCTGCATTCAATATCTTTGTGTCTCTTGGCATTCTCTTGCCTATATATGCAACCACTTCACATCAGTCTTTCCATCACATTCTTCTCACACACTTATCCTCCTTCTTCTGTCAAAAACACAATGGTTCGATACAACATGTTTTTGAACACACAAACCTTCACAATGAAGCTGAGAAGGCAACTTCTCAGAAGGATTCTGCAATTGGGGGTTCTAGGCTTCTCAAGAGGCTTAGATGTATGACGGTTCCTGCAACTCCCAAGGAATCCAAATCAACAAGGAAGTACAAGAAACAGAGGGCACAGAGGCCAGTTTCAGATGATGAGGAGGAAGCAGCTAAGGAAGGGGATCAGGAATCTCTGATCTCACAAGACAAGGAATTTGCTCCAGTCACTTCTTCTCCATCAACTCCATCTCAGGAACCTGTATCTGACAAGGCTAATTCACCTTCTATATCTCTTGTTGATCCAGGCACAAGTGCTGAAATTGATATTCAGAACTTGGTTGTGCCTGAAATACTTTTCTTAGAAGCTCCAACAGCAAATAATCCTTCCACAACACCTGTTACTGATGCTGTTCAAACTCCTGAGTTATCACTAACACCTTCTCTGCATCAAGATGATGATCAGATTTTAGGTGAGCATCAGGATATGGCTGTTGATCAGAACTTAGTATCAGATCAGCAATTAGAGGATGTTGAAGCCTCCATTGCTACTCATACAGTTATCTTATCAGAAGATACTGATTCTTTAAGTTCTGATGCTGCAAATGTTGGAGATACTGGTGAAGCTGCTACAACTGTAGATGCTGATGAAGCAGGTCCTTCAGGACATACTCCTCCACTGACTCTTCCTAAGTCTGAACTGCTAAAGGAGTTTGTTATCAGGGATGCACCAGTACCTTGGAGTGAAACTCCTGCAGGTCAGGAGTGGACTAAGGAATGGAACTCAGTTTCATGTGTTCCAAATGCTTTACATCTTGCTGAGCACTTGACTAAAGCTGATGAAATGTTACATTCTGATGATTTTAAAATCCAGCTTAGAGTCACTGCATTGAGTACTAAACATCTACAAGGTCTTCATTCCAACACTCATGCAGAGCTACACAAGATTCAGGAGAACTTTATTAAACAGGAACAAGTTTGGAAACTTGATAAGAAAAAGTTCTTCCAACCTACCATTGACAGGGTTGCTTATATTGAGAAAACTCAAGAGAAGCAACAAGCTCAGATTGATCAAATTCTGACAAATCAAGCTTCTCAGCAATCGCAACTTACTGAAATCCAGACCTCAGTGGAACTACTTATCTCTCTTTTATTACCTGCTGATGCCAAAAAGGGGGAGAAGGTAATTAAGTCCAAATGCAAAACCAACAAGTCACTGCAAGGAAAGGATGATGGAAAAGATGACCAAGGAAACTCTGGAATGGGTGGTGGTCATAGTCAAGGTAGAAGGTTTACATCAAGACAAGCTAGTCACAGAACAAGTTCTGATACTGGGAAAAGAATAAGTTCTGCTGCTGGTAAAAGGATAAGTTCTGATGAACTTCTAGATCTTGATGAGGAAATGTCAAGACAGTTATTTCTTCAAGAAAATCCAGGGATGGACTTGGAAAGTTTAAAGGAAGAAGAAGCCAGACTTAAATCAGAGAAAGTCACATCTAATTCTGAAGCTTCTGGTAAAAAGTTACTTCCAAAACCTAAAGGCATTGTGATCAAAGAAAGGATACATACTGAAGAAACTTTGGCTAGATCACAACCACAGATAGATCCAAGATCCAAGGGTAAAGAAAAGGTTGGTGAACCTATCAAGCCTTATGTACCTCCTGAGGAAGAAGAAATTACTGATGGAAAAGATAATCTTGCTCTGACTTCAAGAAAAGTTCTTAAAACAACCTCTGACATGGCTCAAGTTGTTCAGAGTCAAGAAATTGTAAGTTCTGATATTCAGAAGAAGCAAGTAACCTCTGACAGTGCTCAAGTTAACTTGATATCAGAAAATAAATCTAAAACACTCCTACCAGGATTCACTAAAGCAAAACAGACTCAATCTTTGAAGACTACTTCAAGTGGTTTTGAAGCAAGAGTAGTTACTGGAAAGGAAGCTAGAGATAAAACTGGATTGGGAAGTGCTGATGAAAGAAGAGTACACAACACTACCGATGATCCAACTTCCTTGAGTGAACCAGGTATTGGAGCAACTCCTGAGAGATTGAATCAACTAGAATCTGTACAGATGGTTTACCATACCTTCTTGAAAGAATACATCATGTTGTATTTCATGACAGATGGTAGGGTTTATCATATAAGACAAAATGCCATTCCATTGAAGTATTTTGAAGAATTGGAGCATGTATTATTCTTACTTCAAGTGGATGACAGAATAACAGAGACTGCTGCAAACTACTTAAAGGAACAGATTCAGAGACAGAAAAGACTTTATTCTGTTAAGTCTGACAGCAGATATGTTCCAAAGTACAGAAATCACAATGGTGATATTGTTGATATGAAGCCTAATACTGCACAGATCAGAACATATCTTGGTATTAAGGGGCTTGAATTCAATCTAGAGTCTAATAAAGCTTATGTCATAAGACTAGATCGGGAGTTGAGAAAAGCAAAGATTAATGATCTCAGAGCTGCAATATTTCAAACTGGTGAAGATACTGCAGAGCTTAAAGATGTCAAACGGAGAATGATTGATGAACTCAGATATGCTGAGAAATGTTTGTTGAAGAATTATCTCAGAACAACTCCTGACATCAGAGAGATCAGAAAATGATGAAGCCAAGTCGAAGATCTACAACTGCTTAAATTCTGATATTTATACAGATTGAAGTTGTTATCAGAAGTTGAATTGGTAAAAACTTTAAGGACTGTAAGTTGTAGTTATCTTGTCTATTTCTCATGCATTTGTACTTAATGTTTTTGACATCATCAAATATCTGTTAAACTTGTATATTTTGTTAATTTACAAGTTGGGGGAGATTGTTAGATATATTTGATAATGTCATGGCTAATATGTTTTATGTTTAGATTTCAGATCTTATTTGAACAGAACAAATCAGTACTTAACTGATCAGTACTTATACTGGAAGTCAGAACTTAATGGATATCAGTACTTATGTTATCAGGAGATAGATATCAGAACTTAAGTGCTGAAGGACGATCAGATAAGGACAGTAGCTGATTAAAGTTAAGAAGATCAAGATAAACATAAGAAGAGATATGCATGAAGAAGGAATTCCGTGAAGAATGGAATACTTGGAATAGAAGATATCTGATTGATATATTTTAGGAAGCAGAATTATATTCCATATCAATTAGCGATTATCTTGTAACTGTGTAGTATATAAACACAGACATAGGGTTTACACTATAAGTGTTATCATTATCGAGAATATTATTTATTATAACCCTAGCAGCTCTCGTGATATTTTGTTCATCACTGAGAGATAACAGTTCCAGATTGTAACAGAGTTTATTGTTTAAATAAAGTTTGTTTTCTGTTACATAAGTTCTTGAAGTTTGATTTGATTGTAATAAACACTGTATTCACCCCCTCTACAGTGAAAGTGTGACCTAACAGAGTTTGAAACATCCAATGAATTTTGGAAAGGAAAAGAATTTTGGCATAAACCAGGTATCTTGCTGATTAGGCAAAGATACCAATAAGTAACCTTTTCTACTAGTAGATGGACGAATTCCCCACTGGTCATCACCCTGGTCGCAATAGGACCTTATGCTGGACTGCCACTCAGCCACTTATGCATTTAATGGACTCCCACTGAGCCACTTACACTATCATGGACGCCCACTGAGCCCATGTTGCTTATGCCGACTCAATAGATGGACTTACTTCCCGAATGTTGGGTAAGTAATCAATTCATTTACCAAAATTGCAACCTTGTTGCGAATATAAAATACACCATAGAGCCGGATCCCTCAGGTTTTGAGCGAGTATTTAAATCCATTTCAATACCACTTCAACCCAAACTCTAAACCACAAACATTAAGCTACAATATCACCATAATAATCAAAATCATCTTATTAAACATAGGAATCTAGGCTTTGGAGATGATATACCTTCCTTGAAGTGGTGGGAGTAGCTAGGAAGCCTTAAGAAGCTTTGAGAAGTCTTAGGGATGCTTGGATCTTAAAGGAAAACAAGAAAATTTTCAAGTTAAAAACTTGAAAACACTATTCATTGTCTTCTTCATTGATTTAATGAAGAAGATTGAGAAAGAATTGATGGCTTAAACTCATGATATAGCCCTAACTATGCATAAGGATGATTAGGGAATTAACTCACCAATTTAGGAAGCTTGGATCTTGAATTTTTGAAATTTCTTGCCTTTGGAATAGTAAAAAGCCGAGAGCAATTGAAGAATAATGCCTTATTTTCTTTTTGTTTTGATGAAGAATGAATTATTTGGCTTGGTTGATTTGGTTTTGTTTTGTTTTTGGTTAATTACCAATTTAACCTTGATTTTGTGTGGTTAAAAATCCACCACATCTCCTTCCTTCCCATGTCATGCCTATGTCATGTTGTGATGTCATCTTTCCCTCCTTGTCCTCTTCTCATTGGTTGGGTGACATCACTCTCTCTAATCCCTTTGCTTAACTTCCTAATTGTTTGCCTAATGACCGCTGATCTGTTATACGGTTCGCTTAACTTTCGTTTTCGTTTATCGTTTGAAGGATCATACCCGGGATCTTATTACTTAGGTTCCCATAACCTTTCTCAATACATTATATTCCTTTTTATGATCCTCTATTATAATCCTTTAATTTAAATCTTTTTTATCCTGTTACCTTATACTCAATTCTCTCCGTATCTAGTGTATTTCCGGGAAAAATCAAAGTGTTCGGAATTGGATTCTGACGATCTTTACATACACTCATATACCATATAGAGTACTAATAAAATCTCAGAATATCCATAATAGAACCCCTACATAGTGTGGCATGAAAAGTTCTCTCATTCAGCAAAAATACTATTCACAAGGGTTACAAAAAAGTTGAAAATTTTGGGGGTTATTACAGTCTCCCCTCCTTAAAAGGATTCCGCCCCGGAATCAAACAGAAAACAAATGGGGGTACTTTTCTAGCATTGCGCTCTCTAGTTCCCAAGTCGATTCTTCTATATTATGATTCTGCCATAGTACTCTGACTAGCTTGATCACTTTGTTCCGAAGCACCTGCTCCTTCTTATCTATAATCCTAACTGGCTTCTCCACGTAAGTTAGATCTGGCTGCATATCCACCTGCTCGTACTCCACTATGTGTCTGGCATCCCGATGATACTTCCTTAGCATTGACACATGGAACACATTATGAACTTGTTGCAAGTTAAGGGGTAAGGCTAGCTCGTAAGCTAACTTTCCTATCCGTCTTAATATCTCAAAAGGTCCAATGTATCTTGGGCTTAGTTTTCCTTTCCTTCCGAACCTCAGTAATCCCTTCCAAGGGGATACCTTTAGCAGTACTAAGTCCCCTACTTCATATTCCTTGTCCTTTCGGGCTAGGTCTACATATTTCTTCTATCTGTCTTGGGCTGCTACAAGTCGCCCTCTGATAAGATCCACTATATCTTTGGTCCTTTGGACCACTTCGGGTCCGAGCATCTTCCGCTCCCCCACTTCATCCCAGTATAAGGGAGATCGACACCTTCTTCCGTACAGGGCCTCATAAGGCGGCATTCCGATGCTAGCATGAAAGCTATTGTTATAAGAAAACTCGATCAACGGCAAGTGATCATCCCAACTCCCTTTAAAGTCTATTGCACAGACTCTCAACATATCCTCTAGTGTCTGGATGGTCCTTTCACTCTGCCCATCCGTCTGGGGATGGTACGCGGTACTCATATTTAACTTGGTCCCCGCACATTCCTGAAAGCTCCTCCAAAATCTGGAGTTGAACCAGGGGTCTCGGTCTGAGACAATGGACGCTGAGACTCCATGTCGCGTCACTATTTCCTTAAGGTAAATGTCCACCAGTCTATCGACTGTGTATCTCTCATTGATAGGAATGAAATGAGCTGACTTTGTTAGTCGGTCTATAATTACCCAAATGGCGTCGTGATTGGCTTTCGTCCTTGGCAAGCCTACAACAAAATCCATCGCTATCTGTTCCCATTTCCATTCGGGAATCTCCAGGGGTCGTAAGAGTCCACTGGGTCTCTGGTGCTCTGCTTTTACCCTTTGGCAAGTCAAACATTTGTTTACCCATTCTGTTACGTCCCTCTTCATGTTGGGCCACCAGTAATATTCCTTCAAATTCCTATACATCTTGGTACTTCCCGGGTGAATGGAATACCTTGAACTATGGCTTTCATCCAAAATCTCATCTTTAAGCTCTTGAACATTCGGAACCCAAATCCGGTAGGAGTACCTCATTATCCCTTTATCATCTTTCTCAGTATGGATCTCCTCTCCAGTCATTGACTCTCTGCCTTCATTCATTATTTTACCCTGGCACAATCTGATCTTTTCCAATAACTCTGGCTGCATTGAGATCTCAAAAAGCTTTTCAGTTCCGGTTCCGGTTACCTTTACTTCTATTTCCATTCTCTCAAAATCCCTTATCAATTCTTCCGAAGTCGTTATCATTCTGAGTCTTTCCTTTCTACTAAGGGCATCAGCCACCACATTGCCTTTCCCTGGATGATAGAGAATCTCACAATCATAGTCCTTGATTAGTTCTAACCATCTCCTCTGGCGCATGTTGAGCTCTTTCTACGTAAATATGTACTTGAGGCTTTTATGGTCTGTGAAAATCTCGCACTTCTCTCCATACAAGTAGTGCCTCCAAATTTTTAAGGCAAATACTATTGCCGCGAGCTCAAGGTCATTAGTAGGATATCTAACCTCGTATTCCTTCAATTGTCTCGACGCATACGCAATCACTTTACCGTGCTGCATAAGCACACATCCTAATCCTTTGTGCGACGCGTCACTATATATCACAAAATCTCCTTTTCCGTCCGGCAATGCCAATACTGGAGCCGTTATCAACCTTTTCTTTAATTCCTGAAAACTGTTCTCGCATTTCTCCGTCCATTCAAACTTCTCTGTCTTACGAGTAAGTCGGGTCAAAGGGGCTGCGATCTTCGCAAAGTCCTGTACAAATCTACGATAGTAGCCGGCCAATCCTATGAAACTCCTTACCTCTGTGGGTGTTTTTGGCCTTTCCCAATTTGAGACCACCTCTATCTTGGAGGGGTCGACCAATACTCCTTCTTTATTGATCACATGTCCTAAAAACTGTACTTCATTCCGTCAGAACTCACACTTCGAGAATTTGGCATACAACTGCTCCTCTCTGAGTATTCCTAGAGCTATCCTCAAATGCTCTACATGTTCTGTCTCAGTCCTTGAGTAGATCAAAATATCATCGATAAAAACTATCACACATTTGTCCAAGTACTTCTTAAATACTCTATTCATTAAATCCATGAAAGCCGCTGGGGCGTTGGTTAATCCAAAGGACATTACCAAGAACTCATAATGCCAGTATCTGGTACGGAACGATGTCTTGGAAATATCTTCGGGTTTAATCTTTAGTTGGTGATATCCAGTTCTCAGGTCGATCTTGGAAAAATAAACAGCATCCTTTAGCTGGTCGAACAGATCGTCTATTCTAGGTAATGGGTACCTGTTCTTTATGGTTAGCTTGTTCAACTCTCGATAGTCGATGCACAGACTCATGCTCCCATCTTTCTTCTTAACAAATAAAACTGGTGCTCCCCATGGAGACACACTGGGTCTTATCATACCCTTATCCAAGAGTTCCTGCAATTGGATAGCTAATTCCTTCATTTCTAACGGGGCTAACCGGTAAGGTGCTTTTGAAACTGGCGCCGTCCCTGGGGCCAACTCAATAGCAAATTCAATCACTCTATCGGGTGGTAATCCCGGAAGGTCTTGTGGGAATACATCTTCAAATTCGTTGACTACTGGAATATCTTGTAAGTTGGGCACCTCCTTCTGCGTGTCCACCATATAGGCTAGGTAGGCCTCATTTCCTGTTCGTAGCATCCTTCTGGCCTGGGCCATAGTCAAAATTTCTGCGTCTGCCTCTTTCCTCTAAATATAACTTCTTTCTTCCTTGGGATATTTAGCTTAACTTTCTTCCCTTTACAGTCTATCTGAGCATCATTGCTAGATAGCCAGTCCATTCCCAAAATTACATCAAACTCCCCTAATTTAAAAGGAATCAGATCAACACTAAAGATTGCTCCCCTATGCCTATCTCACAGGCGGGGTGAATCTGGTTAACAGGAATAATTTCATGATTGGCTATTTCTACTTATAAGGGTTCTATCAAGGGTTCAGCCTTAAGTCTTAACTTACGCGCAAGGTCCTTTGATATAAAAGATTTAGTTGCTCCCAAATCAAATAAAACATTTGCACTGATTGAATTTAGAGAAAGGGTACCTGCTATCACATCTGAATCTTTCATAGCATCCTGGACTGTCATGTTGAAAGTCCTTGCAGTAGGTGGCTTATTAGAAGCAGCCCTGCTTGCTCCCGAAGCTGCTGGTTTGTTCATTGGGCATTCCCTCTTCCAATGACCCGGGCGTCAACACTGATGACAAGTGGTGGTTGGAATGACGGCAGGGGTTGATGATGGGCACTTAGTTAAATAGTGACTTCCCGACCGTACTTAAAGCAGGTTACTGGCTTTCCTTTACACTCCCCAGTGTGATTCCTTCCACATATGTTACAGGCTGACAATGGGGGTCGAGACTGGTTGGGATAGGACATTCTTGACTTCTGGCCGCCCTGGCTCACACTCACACTCATTGGCTGCTTAAACCCAGTGTTCCTTCCTGGTAGAGACACTGCTCCTCGATTAAATCTAGTTGGGAAGCTCCTTCATGCGGAACCTCCACCCATGCTCATACTTTTCCTCTTTATTCCTTTCTTCTCTCTTTCCTTCTACATTTGTTCACTTCCGACTTCTACAATCGTTGCCTTTTGTACCAGAGTGGCATAGTCCGTAAGCTCAAGGATTGCCACCCTATTCTGAATCCACGGTTTCAGTCCCTGCTGAAACCTCCTAGCTTTCTTTTCCTTGGTGCTCACAAATTCCGGCACAAACCTTAATAACTCAGTAAATTTCGCTTCATACTCTGCTACCGATAAATTATTCTGCTTTAGCTCCAAGAACTTGAGCTCCATCTGGTTTTCGATAAACCTCGGGAAATACTTTCCCAGAAACAACTGACTAAATCTCTCCCAGGTTATAATAGCATCTGTCTCCATGTTTTTCTTGGCCTCCCACCAGTAGTTAGCTTCTCCTTTCAGAAGGTAGGTAGCAAATACAGTCTTCTGTGCCTCATCGGTACTCAAAATCTCAAAGGATTTCTCCATTTCCTTTAACCATGCCCTTGCCTCAACTGGGTCGGCTGATCCGTGGAACTCAGGGGGCTTAAGGGACTTAAAAGCCCTGAAAGAGTTTGCCACAGTATTGTTATTTCCTTGAGGGGGTGGGTTGGGTTGACGTTCCAAATTCTGCCTTATGAGTTGCATGAACTGGCCCATGGGATCCATGCCTGGGTTTGGTACTGGTTGCTCAACCTCAGTTTCTCCTTCTTCAGCCTCTATCTCAAATCCCTCAAAATCATATGTTTCCTCTTCCTCTTCATACAGGGAGTCATCCTGTTCCACATAATCCTCATCTTCCTCTTCACTGTGTCCTGGTTCCTATCATCCTGGTTATGGCTTCCCTGGTCCTCAGATCCAGGGTTCGCCCTAGTTCCAATCTTTCTTGGCGGCATGATTCTGATAATAAAAAAAATTATTGGGAAATTCAACGTTTAGGTCACAATCATATACAACATTGTGCCTTGTACAGCTTCATAATGGGGAGAACGTATATCGCAATTCTATTATTTTATGACAGTTCTAATACGAAGTGCAGTAATAATAATGATAAAACAGTGACCTCGTCACTAAGGAACTGAACCGAAACGAAACAAATATATACATAATACGGAGAAATACATAGTTTTGATCTGGTCAAAAGTACAACAGTGCTACAAGCCATCTGTCCCAAAAGTGATACACAAGAGTCTATCTGTCTAGTCAGAAAAAGGGATACTAATATAAGTTAACTATCCCGGAAAATTGGCTCTTACTAAGGCCTCGGCTAACTAGACAACTAGACTATTCCATCGTCAGTCCTGAAATCATACACCAGAGCGGGTCAGCTCCATACCCTTTCCATCGCACGACGGAAGATATAGTCGGCCTGCCGCCTGGAGATCCTACCATGCCTGTCCCCCTGGAGAGATCTGAGTCTCGCTCGAGACGTGAGCTCTATCCCCGTAAGCTCCCTCCTCAAGGATCGGGGTATAGAAGCCCTAGTCTCATAAGCTCGGGTATGCCTACCCGCCCTCTCCGCATCCAACTCCCTCCTGGCCTCATCCAGTCGGGCCTCGGCAACAGCCACTCGGGTCCTCAGAACATCCTGAACATATCCATGAGCTAACGAAGACTACCTGTGGGCAGGGTCAAGAGGTGGTGAATCCGGAGCCGCTGAGGGTGCCTCCTCGGTCTGCCTAGGCTCGGAAGTATGGGTCTCTGAGCTGTCATCATCAGGAATCCAAGATAGTGGTGGAGGGGTAGGGGCTCTGACCACCGGAAGTGTGGGTAAGGGTACCAGCATACACTACCATAGGTCCAACACGCTCCTCAGCTACTGGGACCTCATCCGGGTCCTCCTCATCTGGAATAGCAATAACCTCTGTCTCTGACTCCTCTGAGGGGTCCTCCTCATCTGAAATAGCAATGACCTCCGTCTCTGACTCCTCTGAGGGGTCCTCCTCATCCTCCTCCATCTCAGGCTCCTCCTGATCCTCAACATCTAGCAATGCCTCATCATGCTCACGCTCGAACATCTCAGGGTCCTCTATCTCAGGCGCCTACACATTAAACGAGCTAAGTTACTATCATGATACTTATAAGGGTTCCCGTAAGGGTTTTAACTGTCAGCACTACTTTAAGTAGTCCGACCATGAACTTGGCAAGAGTTCTTATTATCTTTGTGAGTTTATTATATCGTCGCATCATCTCTGAGGTTTATAACGCTTAGCTCTGATACCATTTCTGTAACACCCCCAGATCCGGGGTCGGGGATCCGGGTCGTCACGGTCTTTCTTTCCACAATATCACTTCACTTAATTAATAATAAATAACCTATGCTGTGACCCCACACTAACACACACCACAACCCGTTATAGTCTCAGAGATGAAATTGAAATAAGTACAAGTCTTTGAATCCACAATTTAAAAGTTATTACAACCCAAAATGATTACTTGATAATTTACAGTTAATTGCCATTATCTGCCACAAGTTATAATTATACATAATTGATTCTCAAAAGTAGTGCTGGATCTACAATAGATCTACCTCTGCAGCTATAGCAGCTACAACATCATCGGGAAGACGCGGGACGTTCCCACGCGCTTGCGATGGGTCTG